>NW_021607252.1:0-3084 GCF_004785775.1 Grammomys surdaster | reverse complement strand
ATATATATATATATTTTTTCATACTCAGACTACTGAGGAAAGCTTTGCTATCCTTCTAGCACTTGGCTTAAATGGGTATCATCTTTGTCAGCTCACCATGGGCCACTTGGTTTCAGAGTCCCCAACAGACCATGTTCATATAAAATGCACATTCACTCAGCCTGGTCAACTCCCTTTAGCTGGCACTTATTTTGCCTTCCCCGTTTGGTCTGCCATCCCCATAATTCTTTTCTGTGAGTCCTATTGACCTTTAGTAGGGGTATTATTTTGGTTCCTATTTCACACGAGTTGATGTTTTATTTTTCTAATAGTTTTTTTGTTTTCTGTAATTTTGTTCAAAGCAGATACAGTGTGACTGTGCTGTCTTCTCTTAGTGACCATATAGCTTATAACAGGAGCCACCAGTATTATGCCATGTCAAAATGCATTACCTAATTCAGATGCTTAAAAGAAACCAAAGTTAATGGAAAGCAGTCTAATGGTTTTAAAGGATACTTGCCAATATCCTGAAACATTTTCATCATAGCCCCTACTGTTTTGACTTGGAGACAGTATGTGTGGTAACTGGGTTAGGATGTAGTGCAAAATATACATCTACTCCTGAAATATATGAAAGTCATATTTGTAAGATTAAATACCAGTATAGAATGGGACAGAGAGAGAGAGAGAGAGAGAGAGAGAGAGAGAGAGAGAGAGAGAGAGAGAGAGACAGGGAGAGAGAGAGAGAGATGTGATATGATGTCTGATATACATAATTACATAATTACAACATACACAGATGAAGGACTCAGGATGTTTCACTCCTAGATGAGGAGCTATTGATAATTAATAGCTGTTGGGGGAAAGAGAATCAGTTTCATTGGATATGGCCCCGGATCAATTCCCTGCATTCCATATACCAAGATAGCTTGGTTAGAATGGGTATTATCGAAGTTAACAGTAAAGGTTTGTCAACAGAAATATAGCTTTGTGAGGAACCTGAGAACCATCTTAAATGCTTACATGCCTATAATATAAACTGAAAAATTTAAGACTAATAGTAAAATCTTACTTCAACAAATTATGACTTGAAATATTTTGACTGTTGGAACTTCTCAGCTTGGAATGGAGTATGTGGGGTATGTTGATTTCCATTTTTAGGAGGTAAATGAACTTTTTTTGTTTAGCTTAGGGAACTAGTAGAGTTGTAAGGAGCCTTTCGTAAACTGCCATGGATTGCTTAAGGAAATTGGAATATTCACAACTTTAGTCCCAAGAAAGTAAGTAGAGCATCTTAATTTGTCATTGCTTTAAATTTACCTCTAGCCAGGTAGAAAAGCTGTTTATATGGTAGTTTAACACCTTCAGGTGGTCCTGAACTTACATACTGTTAGGTCAATAAACAACAATTATTTTAGTGAAAATTAATCAATTCACATTTGCTTAACATTCTTCTGCCTCATTAAGTATGAATGCATAGTTGGAATGCTTAGCTAAAATCATGTTTTTTTTTCCAGAATTTGTGCAAAGCATAAATATAACATACATTAATGGCAGCTGGTGACAGCAACCTCAACGCTGTGTTTTGCAAAGAGCAGGCTGTTATGTTGTTGAGCAAAACCAAGAATGAAAGACAATTAGATATCTCTATTAAATGCACATTTTGTTATTTTATGTAATAAAATCAAAGATGTTGTGGCATTGTCATGGCAACGGTGAAATTTTTCCATCTATAATCACTATGTGCAGATTTAGTAACATTGATTCCATTTCACCTATTTCTGGGGTGATCATTTATTTCTGCTTGCTTGGTTTAAAATTGTTCATATAGTTTAAAGAAAAGTAAGCTGAAGATGTAATATTAGGGAGGTGGATTGTAGCCAAAAGGCAAGATATACATAAAAAATAATTCAGAGTAAAAAGCAATCAACACATTTATTCCACATAAATTTCTAACTTGGAATTTAAATGATGCACTTTCTCTTGGGTGTGGTAAGGAGGGACCGTACATACTTGTTGTGCATGAGACCTCAAGTCAGTTTCCCGTTAAATGTTGCCTATTCTAAACAATGGATTAAAAAAAAGGACTTTTACAATCAATTCTACATAATGCTCTGATGTCTTACAAAGTATTCCCCTATGCTAACATTATTGTCATTCTTATTTCCTTATTCTTTTATTGTAAGAGAAAAGGATAAAAGCTGATAGCACTGGGGATTCATGATTTCTTTAGACATGTACCTTAAGTTGTTCTTCCAAAATGTTTTCTTTAAAAAATTAGTCTTTGACAATGTAAATAATATATCTTGATCATATGGACTCCTCATTTTCCCCTCCATCCACCTCTAGGACCTCCATTCAATCTTACTACCAGCTGCATGGTCTCCTTTTAAAATTGTTATAAGTATGTTCATTTTTTGATCTATTTGGTCCAATTATTGTTGCTCATATCCACATGGCTGTGGGATTATCCACTGGAGCATGGGGGACCTACAAGTTATCACACACCCAAATAAAATGACTCTCCCTCTCTCTAGCTTCCTCTAACTACCAATATCTTCTTAGACAGTGGTGGATCATTCCTTTACACATCATGCTAAAATTTTAACAGACTTGTTCTTGTGCAAGTCTTATAAAGATAACCATAGTTGTTGCAGGTTTATGTGGTGCAAAAGCCATGTCTCGTCCAGAGGACAGTATTTTTCTCTTATATTATTTTCAAACATCTCTTGTGATGATTCCTAAGCCTTAGAAGATGTAGATGGATATAAATGGCCCATCTATGCGTGATTACCCACAGCAACGTATTCTAATCACTTATAGCACTAATGAGTTTTTTTCATTAACCAATAGGCATTGCAATAAAAATTTCTCTGGCCAAGGTTAGGGGAAGTATTTTTGGTGGATATACAAACAAAAATTCAAAAGGCAATCTGATAATGGCCATTTATTAAAAAAAAAGCAATATCAATAGATTATTTTCCAGGGTTGATTGCTTTACCAGTTCAGGGTTTTGATGTTACAGACATAAATTCTCTCCTGTGGGGCAATCTTTTAACACAATCAAGAGAGCAGTTGGTTAAAAATCATATATCTTTTGTACAT
>NW_021607251.1:0-8367 GCF_004785775.1 Grammomys surdaster | reverse complement strand
AGAGAGAGAGAGAGAGAGAGAGAGAGAGAGAGAGAGAGAGAGAGAGAATATGTACTACAGCACACATGTGCAAGTGTGGAAGTCAGAGGAGAGCCTGCTTGAGCAGATCCTCTCCTTCCACTATGTGGTTCAGAGAACCAAACTCAGGCTGGCAGACTCAGCAGTGAGCACTTTTACCTACTGAGCCATCTCACCAGCTCCCTCCAAAAGCTTCTTGACACCGTCAGGCTCAAGACTTTCCTTACCAAAGGATTACACCAAATTTAGCACTTACATCAAATGATGTTTACATCAAATGGCCATTAGTCCTGCTTCTGTTATATTTTATGACACTAATTATCTGTTTCATCCTTTATCAGAATTTGATAGTCAATGTTATGTCTGTACATTATATTTTCATTAAATTTCTACTTTCCTTCTTCCCATTTTTAGTGCAGCGCATTCTTCACGGCACTCCCCCATTTTAATTGGTCGGGAAGCTGCCTTACCCTGCAGAAAGCAAGCACTGTGCGGTGCTGTGTGATGCCTGTGGTGTAGCTCACATTAAGGCTTCAGAGCAGCAGTATTTTTAGGACAGCCTCAAGGAAACATGAGTCATACTTAAAAGCATGCCAGAAATAGAACAAGATTTAAGGCTGCACATTATGAACATCTGCAAAGGAAACTGCTGAACGCCATGCACAGCATAACATCAACAGCCTGTGCATGGGAGAGACCCCTAGCTTTGAGTCCAGGCACAGGCGGCCGCTATCTTCCAGGAGTCCACTGAGAGAACCCGGTGTTAAAGCAGGGTCTGGGCTCCATCTACAGTCCAGGCTACCCACCGCCCACCCCCCGTGAAGATAAACCACCTGGATCACGGTAAGTCACATTTCTAGCTAAAGTGTTAGCCAATATTTCTCTTTTAAAAATTTAACTATGTGTATTGTTATATTTAAAAGCTTTAAATTAATTTTATTAGGGTGCTCTAAATTATAATTTTTCTCCCCATGTAGATGGTCAATTTATTGTCTTTATAAAGACTTAAAATTAAACATAGTTCAAATTCCCCCAGAATAAATAAACCCTTTAAAACTCTTGATTGATTGTTTGTTTGGTTTGGGTTGGGTTTTGGTATTCTAAGAAACAATATAATGCAGTGAAAAACAAACAAAAAAATCATCTGGAGCCAAGCAAACCTATTTGTGGCTGTTCGTCCTGTCCTCAGCTTCCTGGGCCAGACACTTGAACCATTTTAGGTTTAAGTTTCCTCATTTCCCAAAAGAAGTTAGTCTTTGTCAGATATGACCACTGTAGATATGAGCACTACAGCTACCAAAATATCTTATCCAGTCCAAGTTACTGAAAATCCAGTGTGCAAAAGTCTGTCCTCACCTGCCAAGTCCTCTCCCTCCTGTGTGCCCGGACAGCAAGTACATAGCGTACACTTGCGAATACAAATGGACTGGACTAAGAGTTCACTCTGAAGGAGTCACAGAAAATGGAGTCCAGAACTTACCACAGCCTAGTCCTCAGGGTCTGGGCTAAGTATTTTACAGTGACATTATCACTTTATTCACCATAATCAACCCCGTAAAAATTATGCAGAGGGGTTGAAGAGATAGCTCAGTGGTTACTGCTATTATTGCTCTTGCAGAGGACCAGGATTCAATCCCCAGCACCCACATGGTGTCTAACAACCATCTGCAATTGTAATTCTATGAGCTCTGATCTTTCATGACATTCATGGACACCAGGCATGCATGTACTACACATATATACACATACAAGCAAAACACTCATTCACATTTTTAAAAAGATACTCAGAAAGACCTAAACCCAGGCCTACCAGAAGTCTGATATATTCTCCAATATATTCAGAGATTATCAAGGAAATACAACAAGTGTCTTCTACTCTACCAAATGTCACCTACCAACTTGTGTCGATCTGTCCATGGAGGCGGGACACAGCAGTGTGTTCAAAGCCCACGTCCTCATTATTTACAACATAGGTTAGGGGGTAAATGAGTAAAATACAGTCATGCACACAGCCCCACTTAGTGAGGATCTATTTTATGCTGAGCACTGAGAACACGAAGATGAGGATAAGGCCCTCAGAGATGTCAAAGAGAAATAGCACGTATATAAACCTCAGCCATGAGGTGTACTGAGAGGCTTCATCCAACACAGCTGCACCTAGACAAAAATGGCCACGCTGACAGGGGTATTGGGCACAAATGAGGTTTTTCTTAAAATCAGAAAAACACATCAACATAGCTTAAGTAAATTATCGCATATCCATATATACTGAGCAAATCATACTGTATACTGTTTGTGAAGGTAGTATAGTCACTGGAATTTGCATAGGAACACAAAGAAGAGAGGTCCCCAGAACTTTGAAAGGCAACAGAGGAAAATGTGATTTCTCAGTATACAACTTCTTGTATTGTCTTTATGAACCATAAAAATAAATTATAAGCTGAGTAGTGGTGGCGCACGTCTTTAATCCCAGCACTTGGGAGGCAGAGGCAGGCGGATTTCTGAGTTCGAGGCCAGCCTGGTCTACAGAGTGAGTTCCAGGACAGCCAGGGCTATACAGAGAAACCCTGTCTCAAAAAATCAAAAAAACAAAAAAACAAAAAAAAGTAAATTATATTAAAAATAATGTTTTAAAATCAAGCTTTAGAAAATATTTGATATAAGAACATTTTCATAGTATATTCCTTTGTGAATATGTGCACAAAATAATATGTACAGAATATTTTCTTTCCTTTTGTATTTTTAGCAGATATAAAAAACAATGGCTTTTGTTTATAATGCTTTCTTACATGTGTATTATTGCTCATGCCCACTGCACCCCCAATCCTTCCCTCTTCCTCTTGCCTATCCTCTATCCTTTCTCCACCCATATGGCCCCCTTCTGCTTTCTTGAATGTATGTATATAAACATATATAAATCTAGATTCTGCATATAAGAAAGACAGTGCTGTTGGAATCAACACAGTATGGTACTGGTGCACAAACAGACTGTGTCCAGTGCAACAAAATAAAGAATACAGAAATAAATCCAAACATATATGGTTAACTACGGAGATGGGTACCAAGAAGACACGATGGGGGTAAGATAATCTTTTCAACAAATGATGCCTGGGAAACTATTTCCATGTGCAAAGGAATGAAACTGGAACTTTATCTTACAGCCTGTACAAAAATCAATTCAAAACTAAAAAGAGACCTAAAAGCATAAAACTTCTACAAGAGAACATGGTGGGAATCTCCTGGTCATTGGCCTTAGCAATGACATTTTAAGTGTCACACTAAAGCTCTGGCTACAAAAGCCAAAATAAAATAAGAGTACTATAACAAAGTAAATGTTTCTAAGTGAAAAAAATTAAACATAACAGAGTGAGATGGTAACCCACAGAGTGGGGGATATACAAGGTATGTGAGAATATTCACAAATATATATGACTAGGACACATGAGAATAAGGGGTTACTATCCAGAATTCATAGTAAAAAAAATACATTGCTACATTTCAATTGCCAAAAAACCCAAATATCCTGACTTAAACATAAAAATAAAAACAAAAAGAGCTAAGCACCAATAAGCCTACTATCTCGTAATCTCAGCTTTATTTCTAAAAGCCTCAAAAGCAGTAAGACCTTCAAATGTCCATCAACAGGTGGAGAAGTTTTGATACATCTCTACAACTGAATAATACTAAACAATAAAAAAAACAGCAAATAACTGAAACACAGCAGCAGAATGTCAAAGTAATTACACTACACTATATAGGGAAGGCAAAATACAGTATGATTCCATTTATACAAAACTCTAGACAATCTAAGTCTCTCTCTCTCTCCCTCTCTCTCTCTCTCTCTCTCTCTCACACACACACACACACACACACACAAAGCTTGTGAGTCACAGATTTACATGATTAGTGTTCCAGCTGGTCAGCAACCTTTCCTGCACAAACCAAAACTTAACAAACTGTATCCCTCAAGTATCCAAGCATGAGCCATTGTACCTAGCAATACTATCTTACCATACTGGACTAACACACAGCACAATATTCTTGGTTCTTACAGTCAGGCCTACCCCCACAATTTAGATTTTGTGTTTTGAGCTTTCTTGGTCTTCTGTGTTGATCCATTTTTGTAACAGTAACAGAAAGTTTTGTCTCTTTTTTAGAAATCTGTTTTATACAGTAACAATAGCTACACAGGAAGAAAGGTGAGTCATTAAAAGAGCAGCAAGATGATAAGTGACACATCAGAATATTTTCATCACAATTTAATATTCAACTTCAGTTAACAACCTATGCGCTTCAGTACTTATCTATAAGGAGTTAACAATTTGCTGGAAATGTCTTTGTGTCAATGTTATATTCAGGAAAAAACAACCACCAAAACAAAATTAAGGAAAGGAACTGCCTCTAGTTATAAATGGATCTCAGAAAGAACCAACAAGCTTCGAATCTTTATTAAATAAGACCAAATTCTTTAAAAATAATGTGTAAATATTCTTGATTCAAATTACAGAAAACGCAGTTAAGATGTATAATGTAGCCATTCTTAAAAAAAATCTTTATTTTACACATGGAACTTTTATTATCTATTGGAAAATTACAAATCTATGAATCAGCATGGTGGTATATATGTTTGTGTGTAATTCTGACCACTTTGTATTGGATAATCAATGAGGTGATCTCTGGAAGAGCTAATTCAAGATCCCCTCCAAACATCACACGTCCTTCATGGTTCTTGCCTCAGCACATGAGCCTGTCTCAGCTGACATCATTCTGCCAATGGCCCGAGTCCATGAAGCAGCAAAAAGCTGCCAGCACATCACCAGAAGTTTTTTGGTGTGTTTCTCCCTATTTCTCACTATTTTGTTGAGTCACAACAAAATGAGCTCAACTACACAATATGAAGTAGACCAATACATGTGAATCATTAGCAAAGAATCCTTCATCATATGTCCTTTCACGTGCTTGCTTTAGCAGAATATCCTCTCTCCCATGTCTGTCTGAGCAAAATGTTCCTTCACAAGCAAACATTCACGTGTTTGCCCCAGTAAAACACCATCCAATACAACTGACTTTCCAAAGAACCTTAAATTTCTACTTCATGCTGGTCTAGTAAAACAACCATAGTAAATTCTTTTATAAAGTCCATGACCTCACTAGCTCCAGGAAGTTCGTTAGGTTTCTAGTGTCAAGCCTGATTTTCCTCTGGTTGAGTGGGCTCAAAGTCCAATTAGACAGCTGTTGGTTACCACTAACATGTGACTCTCACTTAATGTCAACTTTATGCCATGCTGATCATTGTTGTGGTTCATGGATGTTTCAGCTAGGAAAGCCTATTCATTCTTTCCCTCCCTTGGCAGCTTGTATAGTATTTCTGATACCATAGAAGGGAGACTGCAGGAAGAAAGCTTTCAGATTAGATGCAGCTAGAATCTGAGTCCTGTTTCCTAAGTATGTGTTACAGAAGACAGAAGACACTGTTTGCTGCAAGCTCTGGCCCTTACAATCTTTCTGCCCCTCTTCCAAGATGGCCCCTGGGCCATGGGGTGAGATGCAGTGCTGTAGACATTCCATTTGTGGCTGAACATCCCACTGATGCACTGTGATGCTTTGCTGAGTTTCTGCATTAACCACCATCCACCACAAAATAACTCCTGATGAGGGCTAAGGCCTGTGCTAATCTATCTACCCCCTTTAACTTTTTATTTTGATGAAAGGTCAAGAGAGGTTGTCTGGGCTATTTTTCAAGTTGTTCTGTTGGCCCAGGCAAGACTTGAACTTGGAACCCTCATGCCTCAGCCCTTGATTGTCTAAGATTACAGGCCAGCATCATAGAGCCTAGTTTAAACACAAACTCTTTGTCCTATCTCTGCCTCCCAAATGACTGGAATGGCAGGCATGCTTCTGTCACAGTCCACACCAGTATGCTTGTCAGTGTAAATGTAAGAACAGACACTACTCTGATCTGGAAGTACAGTGTCATCTCACTCTTCTGGAAAGTCACAGGAACTAATACTTCAGCCAGCAATAGATCAGAGTGCCATTTCCTGGACACTCTGTACCTGACATGATAGTTTTCAACTCTAGCTAGGGTAATGTATGAAAATTGGTACCTTACAAGGAAATTTGCAGCTTCTGGCTGTCACACAAGTTAGAACACTGTTCACACATCTACTGGCCATTTATTCCTCTTCTGTGTTGTGCCTACTGAAAACCTTGGCTAACTTTCTCCTGGTCACATGATTCTTCTCACCAATTTGTGGGAATGTATACAAAATATGTAAACATCATAAAAATGAATTTTATAATGCTGTTTTTAAATTAAAGGTTTACTATTTGAGTTTATTTTCTCATTTTATTATGGTCATTAACCATAGCCAAATTGCCAGGTAGAGTGAGAGAAACCAACTTAACCTATTACAAACATATGTGTCAAGGCAGAGAGCATTGCAGACATGTTGGTCAAAGAGAATAAACTATCAGGAAGAACAAGTTTAGCTATGTTAGAAACCATGCTGACTATAGCTGGTGGCAGCACGCTGTCTTAGCTGGGGTTCCTGCTGCAGTGATGATCAAAAGGTGAAATGATGTGTTACTCAACACACCATCTGAAGAACAAAGGGTTTATTTTGCTTGCATATCCTAAATCACAGCCCACTGTGAGAAACCAAAGCAGTAATTCAAACCGCGTGGAAACCTGGGAGCAGAAGCTGATGCAAACGAGGGCTGCTGATCTGGAAGTGCTGCGTACTGACTTGCTCACCATGGCCTGTCAGCCTGTTTTCTTACAGCCCCCAGGACCACCAGCCTAGAGGTGACACTGCACTCCATGCGCTAGGAATGCCCACATCAAACTCTAAATAAGAAGATGCCCCATGGCTCCATCTTATGAAGGCAATTTATCAATTCTCAGGTGAAGGTCTCTCCTCTCAGTCTACTCCAGTTTGTTTCAAGTTGACATAAAACTAGCCAGCACAATAGCATATATTTGAAAATGGCTATGAGAGTAGATTTTAAATATTTTCACTAAAAGTAACGTAAATGAAGAAACAGACATATAGTAAGTTTAACTTAATCATTCTCCAATATATTAAGAAATGAAAATATATGTTAAATAACATACCATTTCAATTTATCAATTAAAAAGACATTAATACAAATTTTTAATTATATATCTGTGATAAAAAGTCTGAGAAAGCAACAAGATGAATTAAGTAAAAAATAAAGTGATAAAATATATCAAATGTAATATGTTTTACAATATGTTTCAAAACAAGATTGAAGAAAAATTAGGCACTGGATAAAGACTGCTCACACTGAGTCAAAGGAGAGCCTTCATGAAAAAGTCAAAGACTGTAGAGGTTGACTCAAGTCCTCCTTTTGAGCATATATTCTCAACACTACATCTAGGTGTGGCTGGAGAGATGGCTCAGCAGTTAGAAGCATCTCTCTCTTCCAAAAAGACCTATGTTCAATTCCCAGCACCCATGTCAGGCATCTTACAACTGCCTGTAACTCCAGGTCCAGGAGACTGGCTGTCTCTGGCCTCTGCAGATGCCCACACATACATGGCACATGCATATATATATAATTAAAATAAAATACTTTTTAAAGAAATACATATAACTGGGTATGATGTCCCATGAATCTAATCCAATCACACTTAGAAGATAGTAGGATCTCTGAGTTCAAGGGCAGGCAGCCTGGTCTATGTATGTAGCAAAAAAATCCCAGGTCATCTATGGCTCAAAAATAAAATAATCTTAAAAAAAATATATCAGAAGGAGTATGAGAAGTAATTCTCATGTAAGAAGAGGCAATTATGCAATATTAAAGTAAAGCATCTGCCCTCAGCCCTGCTCACAGAAGCTTCTACTTTTAACAAATGCAATTAATAGAGAGACATGTATGGTCAAGGTGCTCAGCCCTGACAGGACGCCCACAATCACCCTTTCCAAGCCTCAAGAAACATGGAGGAGGAGGTCGAAGAATGTAAGAGCCTGACAAAGGGAACATGGTCACTACATCCATGAACTCACAATAACCATGGCTATCGTCCAAGGTGTGCTTGGCAAGACTGGACTTGTCAACATTCAGTCATGAATGGGGAGAGTCTCATGGGACGTAGTCC
The DNA here is from genome assembly GCF_004785775.1 of Grammomys surdaster. Classification (NCBI taxonomy): domain Eukaryota; kingdom Metazoa; phylum Chordata; class Mammalia; order Rodentia; family Muridae; genus Grammomys; species Grammomys surdaster. Next base: position 224 of record NW_021607251.1, on the reverse strand, counting down.
CTTCCTAGAGAGTTAATGGCAACTATGGCTGATGGAGTGGCAGGTCCTTATAGTCAGTGGTATAGCTGCTGGTAAACTGCCCATTTTCTAGCTCACTGATGTGCTTATGAAAAGATAAAGAGAGGGGGATATGTTCTACGGAGGTGTAGTCAGGTATGGGGGAAGGGGGTGCTTTGGCAGGCCCATGCTGGGGCATCCCTTCCCCCCGACCCAGGGAAGGCTGA
>NW_021607250.1:0-3280 GCF_004785775.1 Grammomys surdaster | reverse complement strand
TTCTGCACAAAAGGCTGTTCTTCAAGTGGATCACCTTGGTCACTATAAGTGAGCAATAAGAAGTTTCTGGATATCAAGTTTTTCTTTGGTTTCAACGTAATTATGTGTTTCTGTCCCCCAACGTACAGGCTGTAGGACAGCCAACCTCGGGAAATATTATTTCTGCTAGTGACATTAACCCTCAAGGGTATCACTACTTCTGGAAGGCTATTGTACTTAGCATGTCCAGTTGGTGACCATGAAGAGAAGAAGAACATCTTCCACAGGCAGAACTTCAGCAATATGTTCCTTTTGTGGAATAGAGCCTCACTCATAGTCATCATGGCCTATTGAGAATTCCTTGCTATTCTAGTCCTCACTGTGTCTGTTTGCAGGCAGCACTGTCCTTTAATGGTGTGTCTTCTGAGAATGTTGAATCATAGGAGCAGCAGGACTAAAAGGAACAGGTAAATACGGGAAAACATAGTAATTGGTAAATAATGGTCAAAGTAAGTTTGATGATATAACTGCAGAGTTTTTTTTTCCCATTTAGGCCCTGGTTCCAGCCTTGTGGACAAACATGAGGCTGGCTCCAATTTCTGTGGCCTTTAGGGAGATCCGAAGCCTGACTAGAATTTTGAGACCTATTTCACACACTTCTGTATCCAGGTGACTCAGCAAGACCTGTTTGTCCCTGCCTCTGCCCCTCCATTGCTAATGTAGAGCTTTGCCATTGTCCTTGTCATTCACCCCATACACTCTGTTACCCTTTCCTGCTTCCTATGTCATCTAGATCCACCAAAAATTCCAACCCCCCCAAGTTGGAGTTTATATATGTTAGAGGCGAAAGCAATAAAGTTGAGCTCCCGTTTCAACAAGACTCCTGGGCCTGTGTGTTTCTTTTGGGACATTGTCACTCATCATTTTGCTCAGCCCCAGAGAGAGCTGGTGGGATTGGGAATGCTCTCCTTTCGCCTGGACCTGCTGACAAGTAGCAGACATACTGGTGCCCCCTGTGAGGAACTTTTCTCCTGTCCTCTTGATGTAAGAATACTGATGGGCCAGTCTACCTGCAGGTGTACTCCCATAAGATATGGGACAGTCTACATCTAACTCTGGTATCCTTCTCCCAATCCTCCAACTAATCCATTCCATGCTCCCTCTCCTTCTGTGCCCTCTGTTACTCTGCCTTATTCCATAGGAGGTCCAAACTCAAGAGAAAGCACTCACCTCTACCTAGTCACCCTTAAGCCTGGGGGCACTCCATCCATTGTAGCTCTGAAAAGTTGCTTTCCACACTGGTTGAAAACACGGAAAAGCTCAAGGAGCCTCCTTATGCTGAAGATGCATCTGAACCAATAGTGAAATAAACCTTGTGCGTCATCACCCAAGGGACCTCTTTATCCTTCTTTGGAACCCTTTGGCAATGACCCTTAGCTGGTTCCTCAAAGGAAGAAGTCCCCCACTCTTGGAAGGTTGTTCCTGGTTCACAATTTTCTGGGCATGGGGGACAATCAACCTCATGGAAGACCACCTCCTGGCTTTCGTTGGGGGAACATGATAGCTGTCACAGTGAGGTGAGCCCTCTTGTGTTTGCTGGCCTTACTGCTAACCTTTTGGGCTAATCATCCTTGGAAAGACAAAGGACTTTATGACTATTGATCACAGAAAACATGATTTATGATCTGTTAGATACTACAAAATATCAACGGTCTCTTTAACAGGGAAAGACAGTGAGAAGTTTGCCTTTCTATGCTTTGTGTTAATTTCTGTGGGCCTGATTTCCTTTTGAGGTGATTCCAATATTTTATTTTAGATTTATGTGAAAGATATTATTTTGGGTGCTCGTAGCTTTTCAGGCCTTCAGGGGCTTACTGATAAGTGTCTCTCCATTCTTAAATGTAATAATTTTTGGATTACTCCTGAAAAGGATCAAAAGGTGCTGCCCTTTATGTTCTGGGTTCCATGTTGTCCTTAGATGCTGTATCCCGTTAAGCTTCAACCTCAAATTCAAGATTGCTCTACCTTCCTATAGTTACGAAAGCTTTCAGGAGAAATTACTTGGATGAGGTCTTGGATCTCCATTGTCAGAGAAGATCTAACACCATTCTTTGACCTCCTTAAGGAAAAGGACCCCTCCACCCCTATAGTGCCGACATCTGATCTAGCCAGCTGTTGAATAAGATTCAACAGGCCTTTGATTCAGCCACACTTAGACAATATGATTCCAACCTACTCCTTTTGTTATATATATTTTCCTCAAGAAATTATTTGTTAATCACTCTTACTTAATAAAACAATAAAAAGATTAAATAAATTTTCCTTATTTCCACCTTCTTTCTTGAATGTTCCAGTTTCCCATCTTTCTTCAGTTACACATCAAGGATGTCATTGCTTTCAAATTCCTAGTTGTAACCCTCCTCCACAAGTGTACAGCTTACTGAGGACACTGACCTGTTTCTTCCTGTCCTTGATTTGTCGTTGCTCTGGGTGTCAGAAGCCTCTCTTAGGATGAAATTTATTCTCGTTTTTCGTTTTCATATGTTTGGTTTAATAGTATTGCATGTGAGTCTGTACAGCATTAACATGAAACCCTGTGTACATGTTGATATATGTGTAAAGGTGAGTTCATCCTGGCTGGTTAATCTTCAGAAGCTATGTATCTCATTTGTGTGATTATTTGTAATGTTTAGAATTTCATTTATTTATTGTTTGTATGTTTATAATAATATATGTATATATATAAACACACACACACATTTATATTCACACACACACATATATATGTATATGTGTGTATATGTGTCTGAGTGTATTTGTGTTTGTGTGTGTATATCTGTCTGTGTTTAGAGAAGGTGATTATATGTTTTGGGTCTCAATCCTAGGACATCATTCACCTTGGTTCTCAGCACTGAGGTGGTCACTGTCATGGTGCTCTTAAAGAAGGATGAGTGGCTCACCAGCGGGCCTTAGACCTCTGCATGTTCCTCCTTCTCCTTGCTGTCGTTGTAAGCAAAGACAAATAATTAAGGATTTGCACAGGTTTTGAGAATTCCTTCTCATATCCGTGTGCTTTTGCAACATTCATTTTATCAGATGAGTTCTCTCTCTCTTGTCTGGTGTCTGAGGGAATTACTATTTTGAAAAAAATTAATTGCCGGGCAGTGGTGGCAGACACCTTTAATCCCAGCACTTGGGTGGCATAGGCAGGGGATTACTGAGTTCGAGGCCAGCCTGGTCTACAGAGTGAGTTCCGGGACAGTCAGGGCTATACAGAGAATTCTTTTCTCGAAAAAAAAAA
>NW_021607249.1:0-1400 GCF_004785775.1 Grammomys surdaster | reverse complement strand
TAACAGGTTCTCTGTTTATATGTTATTGCTGTTAGCCTGGTGGTTTTTTTGGATTCCTAACAGTGGGAGAGGTGTAGTTCTGCCTACTCTCGAGACACTTCCCTCCATTTGGATGAACTTATCCAGCCTCTATGAGGTCTTTTTGCCTTAAAGTAGACTATCTTGCTCTTTGTACTGTTTGGCTGTCCTCTCTTGGTTCATACTCTGTTCTGAAGAAGAAACGAAGGAGAGGAAGTAGATTTAGGGAAGAGAAGGATAAAAGAAGTGTGGGAGATGTGGAAGAAGGGGAGGTAGGGGAAACAGTGGGTAGTATGTATTATTTGGTAAAAGAATTTATTTGCATTTGCAAACACTAATTCAATATTTCCAAATGAAAATATAAAGAAGAGAAACAATGACAAAGTAAGAGAAAAAAAAAAAAGACAAAGTAAGAGAAGCAAAACGATAAAGACAGGAACAGTATAATTTTGACAGATACAATTCTCATCCGATGTTTGTATAGGGTGAGCATCACAAGGGAGTCTATCAGAAGCCCATTCTTGAGTCCTGGGGTGGTCTGAATAGGTTTGGACCAAAGCACTTTATAAGTATATGAATGCTTGGCCCGTGGGGAGTGCCACATTTAGGTGGTGTAGCCTTTTGGGAGAAAGTGTAGCCTTGTTGGAGGAAGTGTGTAACTGTAGGGATGGGCTTTGACGTCTGCCAGTGCTCTAGCTCCATGCACTGGCTGGAGACAAGATTAACTGAAAACTGAAAAATACATCAATAGCCCTCCTGTATGCCTCCTATATCAAAATGACAAATGAGACTATCGAAGATGATCAGAGAAAGAATGTAATAAATAGCAAATAAAATATGTTAGAGGAACATTAAAAAAGCAAATCACTTTAGAAAATCAAATGAGCCGGGCAGTCGTGGCCCATGCCTTTAATCCCAGCACTTGGGAGGCAGAGGCAGGCGGATTTCTGAGTTTGAGGCCAGCCTGGTTTACAGAGTGAGTTCCAGGACAGCCAGGGCTATACAGAGAAACCCTGTCTCAAAAAAACAAAAAAAAAAACAAAACAAAAAAAAAGAAGAAGAAAAGCAAATGAAATATTTCTATGATAATTTCAATTATTTGAAGAAATTAAAGTAGATATAAGAAGATGGGAAGATCTCTCATGCTCATGAATTAGTAGGATTAATGCAGTAAAAAATACCCATCTTCACAAAAATAATGCACAAATTCAACAATTCCTGACAAAATGCCCAAAAAAGAGTTTACAGATCTTGAAGTGTCAGGTTCCAGCTCCCAGGACAAAAACCCAAGAGAGCTAAAGCAATCTTGAACAAAAATAATATTAGCTGCATGGTATTAGCATACAAAGGCACAAGTTTGTCAATGGAATAGAGTTGAACAC
>NW_021607248.1:0-1048 GCF_004785775.1 Grammomys surdaster | reverse complement strand
TCAGCAAAATCAAGAGCTGGTTCTTTGAGAAAATCAACAAAAACTTAGTCAAATTAAATAAAAGGAAGTGAGACACCAAGTTAAAATTATCAGAAATATAAAGGGAGCCATAGTAATAGACATGGGAGAAATCCAAGGAATTGTTTGCCTTACTTCAAATCCTGTTAGATTTGGAAAATCTAAATGAGATTTCAAACATATTTCAATCATACAAATGAAATCTAGATCAGGTAATCAATTTAAAAAGTTTAATTGCAACCTCCTCATAAAAAAGAGAAGCAGTCATTAAATTCTTTCAACCAAAAATAACAATGAATATTGGGTTCTTATTCCTATTGTTACCATACTTTCAAAGAAGAACTAATACCAATTCTCCTCAAACTATTCAACAAAATAGAAACAGAAGGAGCATTAGAAGTTTATTCTATAAGACAACAGCTACCCTGATATCTAATCCACACCAAGACTCAACAATGAAAGAGTATTTCAGACCAATCTATTTATGAACATTGATGACAATTTATTAAATAACGTAATTCCAAAATGAATCCAAAAAAGCACATTAAAACATCATGCAAATTGATCAAGTGGAGAAGATATTTTCATAAGATCTGTGTCTATTTTTAAGTGTGGTTTCTTCAATATATTTATCAGCACATTGATGGCTTGTATCACGGATTAATATGGATATGTATTGTATTTGTATTGAAACACTTTCTTTACTGAAGGTTGTTATCAGCTGTAAGTATTCTCTGGATTAATTGTGATTAATTAAATATACTATCATATCATCTGCAAATTGCCATACTTTGACTTTTTCCTTTCAAATCTGCATCATTTTGATATCTTTTAGATTTCTTATTGCTCTAGCTAAAATATCAAGTACTATATTGAAAAGATAGAGAGAGAGAGTGGAAACCTTTGTTTTGACCCTGATTTTAGTAGAATTGTTTAAGGATCATTCTTTTTAACACAATGTTGGCTATTGGCTTGCAACATAATTTTTATTAGATGTTTTATCTATCTACATTTCAAATGTTTTCCCCTT
>NW_021607247.1:0-2764 GCF_004785775.1 Grammomys surdaster | reverse complement strand
ACTTTTCCAAATCTGATACACAATATATTGCTATCCCACAGGTAACACCATCCAGTGGCAGATCACAAAGATTTTTGTCTAAGATCTAAAAACAGAAAACAGATGCTTAATCTTGCCAAAAAATAAATAAATAATAAGTAACGGATAAAATTAGTTCCTTATTTTACACTATAAAAAGATCAACCTGCAATGAATTAAATATTTAAGACTTGATATTTTAAGAAGCAAACAGAAAACATGATCCATAGCATTGTGTTTGACTGCTCTTTTGGATATGGCATCAGAAGGACAGCAAGAAACAAAAGCAAAACATCAATAAGTAAGGTTACATCAAACTAAAAACATTCTGCATAGTAAAGAAAACAAACAACAAAATTAAAAGACAACATGTAAAATGGAAGAAAGTATTTGTATGCCATGTAACCAATATGGAGCTAATATCCAAAATATGTAACAACTCATAGCATATGTGTGTGTGCCTAGTTATAAGATAAAATAAAATAGATGGAAGACTTAAGTAGATATTTTCAAAGAAAACATACAAATGGCCAACAGGTACATAAATGGCCTAGCATTACTCATTATCACAGGAATGCAAATCAAGACCACAATGAGACACCACATCTATAAGGATGGCTATTATCAATAGTCAAAAGATAACAAGTATTAGTAAGAATGTGGAGAAATAGGAAACTTTATACATTGTTGGTGGGAAGGTAAATTAACACATCATGGAAAATAACCATAGAAGTTACTCAGGACACTAAAAATAGAAATAACATATGATCCAGGAAACCTACTTCTAGGAGTATGTCCAAAGGAAACGAAATTAGCACCTCATGAAGATATCTGCACTCCCAAGATCACTGCAGAATTAGTCACAAGAGACAAGACATGGAAACAACCTATCAGTTGATAGGTAATGAAAATTGCTAATGCAGGTGTATAGAATATACATATCATGAAATACTATTCAGACCCAGGAAGACAAATGCTACATGATTTCACTCATATGTGGAATTCTAAAAAATCAAATTCATAACTGCTGAGTAGAATTGAGGTTAGCAGATCAAGGTTAGAGTAACAGGGAAATAGTGATAATTACAATATTTGGTTATAAAATAAATAATTGTGAGGGGATTCTAACTTATATCATGGTGACTATAATTAATAATTCATTACATACTTGAAATATTAAGAGTGATGCTTAAGCACACTCACCACAGTCACATAGATGGCAACCATGTAAGGGCACTGTGGATCACCTCACAGCATATAGGCATACCAAAAGATCACATTATATACCTCAAATACATAAAAGCTTTCCATGGATAATCTTGATTCATCAACTTAACTGGTTTAAAAAGTGACTGAAAAATTAGTAAAGCACACTTCTAAGTATGCATGTGAGGCCATTTCCTGACAAGATAAACAGAGGGAGAAGACATACCCTAATTATGAGTGGAATCACCCTATAGTTTTTCAGGTCCAAAGGGAATAAAAGGGGATAAAAGAGAAAACCAGCTGGCAGGGCATACTCAAATATTCATATTCATTCATTCTCAGATTCATTCTCTTTCCCTCAACTCCTGTCCTTCTTCTCCTTATGGGCCACCATAATGTCAACTATTCTGCTACCATGATATGAATTACTCTGCTACTGTGATACAGACACTCTACTACCATACCACTTACTTTGTTCTACCCTACTCTCTACACCATAAAAAACTCAGTCTCCTGAAACCATGAGCTAAAATGAATCTTTCTTTCTCTTCTAAGTTGTTAATTCAAGTACTTCATAGCAGCAATGAAAGAGTAATAAATACAAATTTTATTGTCTTTTATACCTCAATAGAACTCAAAAAATGTCTTCCCAGCTATAAAAATATTTAGGAAAAATAATAAAAATAAATAAAATAATAATAAATGTGAAATAATAATATAAATAATAATATGTTTGTTTAATGATACTTATAAAATTAATATTATTAATTATAATTATTAATGATTATTTTTATAGTAATAATGAAATAATCTCACTGTTTAATTTTCATATTTCTACTATAAATTGCCTAATATATGGGCAATTTCAGATATGGATTGGATTATCTAACATAATTTTTAAAGTAACTAATATTAAGTGCAGTAAGAACCCTGGATTTAGTTGACACAAGTAATATTTTGTACTAAATTTCTTACATGAAGTCTCTTCCTGATTCAAGCTGACATATCTTTACACTGGCTTTGCTCCTTCTGTAGTAACCAAAAGCTGTTGAAAGCCTTGAAAATATCTACTTAAGTCTTCCATCTATTTTATTTTATCTTATAACTAGGCACACACACATATGCTATGAGTTGTTACATATTTTGGATATTAGCTCCATATTGGTTACATGGCAAACAAATACTTTCTTCCATTTTACATGTTGTCTTTTAATTTTGTTGTTTGTTTTCTTTACTATGCAGAATGTTTTTAGTTTGATGTAACCTTACTTATTGATGTTTTGCTTTTGTTTCTTGCTGTCCTTCTGATGCCATATCCAAAAGAGCAGTCAAACACAATGCTATGGATCATGTTTTCTGTTTGCTTCTTAAAATATCAAGTCTTAAATATTTAATTCATTGCAGGTTGATCTTTTTATAGTGTAAATTAAGGAACTAATTTTATCCGTTACTTATTATTTATTTTTTTTGGCAAGATTAAGCATCTGTTTTCTGTTTTTAGATCTTAGACAAAAATCTTTGTGATTTGCCACTGGATGAT
>NW_021607246.1:0-7186 GCF_004785775.1 Grammomys surdaster | reverse complement strand
TGAGGAAGGATCCTGTTGTTGCGTCATCCTTGCTGGCGAGGCGGGCGCATCAAGTGGTGCCAAGTCCCGGGAAGATTTACATCACAAGGCACCAGCGAAGACCCCCGGAATTAGCTACGGGAGGATTCAGAACTGATCGCACGGGAATGGCGGTACCGGTAAGCCCCTGACAAAGAAAAAAGACATGCTGGTTCTAGGAGTTCATCCAGTGATTGTTGCAGTCATCCTACTGTTTGTTTTTGTTGTCGCTTTGGGGATTTGTTACTGCTTGAATTGCCATCGCCCAGGGCATGAGTGCATCTGTTGGGAGTAGCTTTCTGACAGAGCTGTAAGGCGGGGGTATATAACCTCGCAGGCTGACCTGTGTATCAGTCTCTTGTAGATAAAAGAGCAACATGGGAGTTGGACACTCTGCGCCTGTTATTAGAGCCTTGCAGGAGCTTTTGAAAGAGCGACGGCTGAAAGTTTCAGAAACTACATTGAAAGGCTTCTTTGATGAAATAGATCGGATAGCTCCATGGTTTGCTCCAACGGGGTCACTAACCATTGGCAGCTGGGAGAAATTAGGGAGAGATATTGAGAGAGAAGCAGAAAAAAGAAAGCTAAAAGCAGGGACAAAGCCACTATGGAAACTAGTTAAAGGATGTAGTCAAGACCAACACTGTGAGAAGGCAGTATGTGAAGGGCAGCGTGCACTGGCTGAGCAGTAGACAGCATGTCAGAAACAGAAAAAGGAGATGAGTCAGGGGCCCATGCCCAAAATGAAATAGAGGAAAAATTAGGGGCATGAAGGGAAAAGAGCTCTAAAAAGGAAAAAAGGAAAACATAAGGATCCGGAGGCAGAGCGCGTGCAACATAACATCTACCTGCCTCTACAAGAGTTTGAACTTTTAGATAAAGTCAAAGTCCTCGACAAAAGAGGAGATAAAGTTCCCAGGTGAACTGGGATAATTAAGTCCTCAGGACGTGGCTATTTTGCTCTTCTCTGTAGATAAAGAGAGAGCAGGCAAGTTCGTGGTGTAGCGAACCGAAAGTGATTCTTTGGGAGGAATTTAGTTATGGGCGCTGCTCAGTCGCACCCAATTTTTTTGGCTCTTCAGGAGCTGCTTTTATCAAGGAGTTTTAAGATAAAAAGCTCAACTCTGTTAACATTTTTGAATGAATGAGATACCATTGCACCCTGGTTCGCGGTATCAGGAAATCTTACAGTATCCTGCTGGGATAAGCTTGGCAGAGACTTTGCTCAGGAACAGGGAACTTTGCAAAAGTTAGTGAGAAGCTGTTTGGAAGATCAGAAATGCTGTAAGGTAGTTGAAGAGGGACAAATGGCCTTGGAAATGTTGCAGGAGCAGAGATTGGAGAGGGCTGCAGGTGAGAAGGGAGGCCTCAGTTCCTCCAGCTTATCTTGAAGCTGCCCAGGCTCCTCAGCCTTTTCAGCCTGCCAAGGTCATCATTAGCATACTTTCTTCTGAAAAGCTAAGCGCTGCCAAAGAGTTGTGGGCTGAGGAGATAAGGACACTAGCATGCTAGCTTGGCTCATAGTGAGTGGGGCAGTGGTACTTTGCTCCCTGACTTTAGAGTGGCAGGGGTCCTAGTAGGACAGCGCAGAGAAGTAAGCTAGAGTAGTAAATGGAAACTTGAATCTTTTTTTTAGAAAAAATAAAAAATTACTCTGAGGTAAAATGTTTAAATAACTTTTCATCTTTAAGCTTGTCTCTCTGGCAGAGCTTCTGTCCTAAAGCTAAGAGTAGAAGCAGGATTATGAAGCTTCTCATTCATTGCAAGGATTGGGGTATGAAGCCACTCCTAGCATAAGTGCAAAAGAATTACTGTGGAGAGATCATGAGGGAAGACAAGGTAGATTTCAGCCTTATGTTTTACCATTACCAGTGAACCTCTGGGGAAGAGACATCCTAAAGGGCATGGAATTAAGACTAACTAATGAATACTCTGCTCAGAGTCAGAAAATGATGAAAGATATGGGATATGTTCCTGGGCTTGGCCTGGGGAAGTTTCATCAAGGTATTTCCCAACCTATTGAGACCAAAGGTCAGACCCACACAAAAGGGCTGGGTTTTTCCTAGAGGATGCAATACCCATACCGTGGAAATCAGAGGACACCGTGTGGGTTCCTCAATGGCCTTTAACCTCTGAAAAATTAACTGCTGCTAAAGCTCTAGTTGATATACAGCTAGCCCTTGGACATTTAGAGCCCACTCAATCTCCTTGGAATACTCCAATTTTTGTTATTAAAAAGAAGTCTGGAAAATGGAGACTTCTACATGATTTAAGGGCTATTAATAGTCAAATGCAAGTTATGGGAGCCACTCAGCGTGGTTTACCACTTTTATCAGCATTACCTAAAGAATGGAAATTGATAATTGTAGATATTAAAGACTGTTTCTTTTCAATACCTTTAGTAATTGAAGATATACAAAGATTTGCTTTTACGTTGCCATCCATTAACCATGAGGAGCCAGATTATAGATATCATTGAAAAGTCTTACCTCAAGGTATGGCTAATAGTCCCACTATATGTCAGTTATATGTGGGAAAAGCCTTAAAAATTATTAGAAATAAGTATCCTAAATTGAGAATCTGCCATTATATGGATGATGTATTGCTTTGTGGATCTAAGGATGAAGATTTGTGCCTTGCCTATGCAGATTTAATAAAAGTATTTGAGAGTAAAGGTTTATTTATCGCACCAGAAAAGGTGCAGAAAGGCAACGTAGGAGCATTCTTGGGAACTAATATACATTCTCAATTTGTTTCCCCACAGAAAATTACCATTTGTAGGGACCACCTTAAAACATTAAATGACTTTCAAAAACTTTTGGGAGATATTAATTGGATACGTCCCTATCTCAAAATTCCTTCAGCTGAATTAAAGCCTTTATTTGCTATATTAGAAGGAGACAGTCATATCTCCTCACCTAGAAAGCTAACCTCTGCTGCCATAGTAGCTCTGCAGAAAGTAGAAGAAGCCATACAGCAAGCTCAATTAGTGAGAGTTCAGCCTAATGAACCTATTTTCTTCTGTGTTTTTGACACGGTCACATTGCCTACAGCAGTGTTGTGGCAGCAGGGACCGTTGCTCTGGATTCATCCTCATGCATCACCAAATAAAACCTTAGATCATTATCCTACAGCTGTAGCAGAATTGGCATTAAAAGGATTGCAGGCTTCTTTGACACACTTTGGGCAATACCCTGATACACTTATAGTTCCATATACAGCCCAACAAGTTCAAGTGCTTTGCACAGTGATAGATATGTGGGCTATACTGAAATGTGTATTTCCAGGTCATATCGATAATCACTACCCGCACCATCCGTTATTACAGTTTGTGTCAAAACATCCTATAATTTTTCCTAAAGTAACTGCCAATGCTCCCATTCCAAAGGCTATAGATATCTATACAGATGGATCAAAGTCAGGCATTGGATGTTATGTGGCTGCTTGTGCTAGCCCAGTAAAGTTTAAATTTGCTCCAGACACTCCGCAATTGGTAGAGTGTCAAGTGGTTTTAGAAGTCTTCAAGGCTTTCCCTGGTCCCATAAATATCATTTCTGATTCCCACTACGTGGTGAATGCAATTCGTATTCTAGAGGTCGCAGGCACAATAAAATCAACCAGTCCTGTGGCCCCCATTTTGAAACAAATACAACAGTGTATTTTATCTAGGAATTCAAAAATTTTTTATTCAACATATTAGAGCCCATACCTTATTACCAGGTCCCATGGTGCTGGGTAATGTTTTAGCTGATGTGGCTACTCGCCAAGCGTTCCCTGTTTTGCAAACTAATCTTACAGCTGCTCAGGAATTTCATAAACTGTTTCATGTTCCAGCCTCCACTCTCAGACTTAAATTTGGTATCCCAAGAGCTGTGGCTCGAGATATTACATTAAACTCCCAGAAATGTGTGGAATTTAACCACCCTCCATGCATTGGAGTAAACCCAAGAGGGCTTAGACCTTTAGATGTCTGGCAGACGGATGTGACACATATTAAACATTTTGGGAAATTACAATATATTCATGTATCTATAGATACTTGCTCTGGTATTATCCATGCTACGCCTATGGCTGGAGAAAAGGTTTCTCATGTTATTGCCCACTGTTTAGAAGCTTGGGCAGCATGGGGTAAACCACGCCTGCTAAAGACAGATAATGGGCCTTCATATACAGCTAAAACGTTTGTACAATTTTGTGCACGCATGCAAGTGCAGCATCGTACTGGATTACCATACAATCCTCAGGGTCAAGGCATCATTGAAAGAGCCAATCTCACTTTGAAAATGTATCTGCAAAAACAAAAAGGGGGAATTATGGAATCATCACTGACTCCTAAAGCAGCCCTGTCTCTAACTCTATTTACACTTAATTTTTTAAAACTGGATGAGAAGGGGCTGACTGCTGCTGACAGGCATAGTAATCCTGTGGAAAAGACACGGGAAACGGTGAAATGGAAAGATGTATTGACAGACTCATGGAGAGGCCCGGATCCAGTGCTTACCAGATCCAGGGGAGCTGTTTGTGTTTTCCCACAGATTGAAGAAAATCCTGTCTGGGTGCCAGCAAGATTAACCAGAATTGTTGTGGAGCCAAGGACATTTTCTAAGAAGAATGAAGAAGCTGTGGTGGACACTTTTAGTTATGATGACTTATGAAGAAGTGCTAAGTATTCAGTTATGGGCAATAGTTAGATCTTGGCCCGTACCTATGCCCGTTCATGCTAATTCTACTGTGTTGCCATTGTTTACTTCTACTCAATGTTTTATGGAAGTCCCATGTGCTATGCCTATGGGACAAGAGCCTGTTTTATACAATGCTACTGCATTTCCATTGAATTTTACTCTCTGCTTTACTACTAAGGCTAAAGCTCATACTCCGTGTATTGTACTCAGGAACACCACGTTAACAAACTGGGTGGATCCTGTCTCATTTAGCAAGATTGGTACCGGAGTCTTGGTTGAGGCACTAAAGCAAGTGTCAGCTGGTAAGATGGAAAGTTCAGGAAATATTCCTAATAATGACAGGGCCTTATTAAATATAACTACCATGTTGCTTCGGAGTAATGTTACCGCACCTTGGACATCACAATGGCCCACTAATAATGCTACATACAAGAGAGTTTTACCTTGGTGTCCCCCTGATCTATCTTTTCCTCCAGTTGTTATGCCATGTCAATCTAAAGAATCTCCTGACATGGAGATTGCTTCAGGATTTGCCCTTTCACCTCCTATAAAATGGGCTGCTATCAACAAGACTGGTATTCGAACAGGAAGGTGAAATATATGGCCCTTTTATCAATGGATACTAACAAATATAGCTGGAGCCAGTACTAGCCTTTCTGCATTTGTTTCTATGCAAGGTCTATATCATGTGATACAAAATGTCTCAGCCACCCGTTCTAATAATAATTATCCTTATCTAGATAGGATTAAGGTGAATGGCGAGCTGGTGAGTTCATCTGCCCCAGCTGCCCCCGTATGTGTTTCACCTCCATTTTTCTTTATATTGGCTGAGTTTGAGAATAATACAAGTTTTCTGAATTGTAGTGCAAGTAATACTACCTGCTACTTAGCTGAATGCTGGAATGGGTCTTTATCTTTGGCCTTAATAGTACATATACCTACTTTTGTGCCAATTCCTGTGGAAGCAAATCCGGAAGATTTTCCTATAGCCACTTTATTTAGACACAAAAGAGATTTTGGTATTACAGCTGCAATTGTGACTGCTATAGCAGTGTCAGCAGCGGCCGCTGTGACTGCAGGCATAGCAATGGCCAACCAAGTAAATGCAGCTCAAACTGTTGATGCTTTAGTAGAAAGAGCTGCGGATGCTTTGGTTACACAGCATCAAATGAATACTCATCTCACTTCTGGTATTCTTCTGGTTAATCAGAGAGTGGACCTTCTTCAAAGCAAATTGGAGGAGATTGTAGATATTGTACAGCTAAGTTGTGTTTGTCATACTAAACATATGTGCATTACCCCATTGAGGTATGATAATTCTACTTTTAAAGATGGTAACCTGTTGTCTAATTTTTTAAAAGGCAATTGGTCTCAGCAAGTGGAGCGGTTGCAGAATCGTCTGTTGATGGAGATTACAGTACTGAATGGAACCCGCATCAATCCTATCACTATGGGAGATTTTACTTCTTGGCTAACTTCTGCATTTTCCTACTTTAAGGAATGGATAGGGGTAGTTCTCTTTGGGGCTGCAGTTTGTTGCGGACTGGTATTGTGTCTATGGTTGCTTTGCAGACTTAAATTTCGTCAACGAAGAGACAAAATACTAATTGCTCAAGCATTGCTAGCCCTCAAACAAGGTTCATCTCCCGAAATTTGGTTATCCATGTTAAAGGAATAGCCAGCAAACAGATCCCTCAGCCATTGCACCCCAAGGGCTCAGCCCATTGCACTGGGTCGGTGAGGAATCTTAGCCTGGCTGGTCCTTGTCTATGTAGCTCTGGTACCTGAATATTGAGGCAAACAGCCCTTGCACCTCTGGGAGATGACTCCATTGCACAGGGACGGGTGTTTGCATCTCTATCTGTCTCCCTTAGCCCTTGCACCCAGAGGACTTGTTTCCATTGCACCTGGTAGGGTAGGGAAGACTGTATTTAACTATCAGTCCTTGATCACTTATTCCCCCAAGATGGAATTTGCTTGATCGGGCTTGAGTTTGAGTCATGATTGGTACCGCGCCACACAGGCCAAGGGCAGCTCCATCTTAATAAAACAAAAGAAGGAATAGCAGCCTCGAACTTCAGTTCTTGCACCTCTTGGGGCTCAGACCCATTGCACAAGAGAGAATGAGTCGAGCTGCCATAATTTTTCTCAGGCCAGCTGCCATTGATCCCAATGACGGGAGTAGGTTGATGCCATAAGCCAGGGGCACATCATCTAGGATTATAGGTAGTGAGTCAACCCCATGACGGGAATAATGAGTGGCTATGACCTGGGTGCACATTCTTTTACACAGAGAATGCCAGGCATGGGTGCAACCCTCGTAGCCTAAGACAGGGAACTCGCCCTTCCTTATTAGAATTTTGTCCTGTTGATGCTGGCTATGGAGGCACATCAACTAGCCTAAGACAGGGACATTGGCCAGTGCCTGCTCTTAAAAAATAAAATAGGGGGAGATGTAAGGAGCCGCCATTAGAAGATGGCGCTTG
>NW_021607245.1:0-5151 GCF_004785775.1 Grammomys surdaster | reverse complement strand
GTGTGTGTGTGTGTGTGTGTGTGTGTGTGTGTGTGTG
This sequence comes from Grammomys surdaster, assembly GCF_004785775.1. NCBI lineage: Eukaryota > Metazoa > Chordata > Mammalia > Rodentia > Muridae > Grammomys > Grammomys surdaster. The sequence continues at coordinate 5,114 of NW_021607245.1, read as the reverse complement.
TGTATGTTTTTGCTGGCGAGACGACTACACGCGCGCTCACCACATTTGGTGCCGAAACCCGGGAGAATTTACCATCGCCGGCACATTTTCAGAAGACCCGCCGCTCGCCATCCACGCGTGGAGGAATCCAGAACCGTAGGACGGGGTAATGTTCTCTGAAAGATATGTTTCGATTTGATTTGATTCACTTCCCTCCCCAGTTGGCAGGAACGTTAGAGGCTCTCGCCATGATGCTAGCAGCATCACTTTTCTTACTCCTGGTTTTCGTGAGGGTTCGGAGAATAGTACAAATCAGCATGTCAGAAACAGAGACAGAGAAATGGAAGCGCTTAAATATTCAGAAAGGAAAAGAGAAAAGAAACGTATTTAAGAAATCAGGCCTCCCCGAGAACCAATTCACGGGGATGAGAGATGAGAGAAAAAACACTCTTGGGAGAGACGGGAGAACAGGAAGCCTCAGAAAGAAACCTCTGTATCTGGTAAAGGAGCTGGGCTTTTTACGGCGTGATAGCTCTGAGTCGGAGGGGCTAACCTCCGACTCAGAGGACTCAGATGTAGAGACGGATGGGGAGGATAGATGCCAGCCGAATAGCCGGCCGCCGCCGCGAGATCGAGTGCTGGAGTTAGTGACGGTCAATTGGAGGCTGTGTTTACAAGAAGAGTGGTTTGGGGGAGACAGTCTAGGTGAATGAGGAATTGGCCCAGTGCCGATTTTGCCTAGGAGGTGACAGTGAAACATAGGTCAAGAGAATTCTAAATTGCCTGCAGCCTAAAAACTGCTTCAGGCAGGAAGAGCAGGGTTAAAAAGAATTAGAAAGCAGGGTATTGAAGTGTTAAATTAGCTTCCCGCTACATCTCCAATGAACGAGATAAAAAGTTACATTTTAAATATGAGAGAGAGAGAGAAAGAATTTTTAAAAAATACAGGTGCCCTCTCTCTGAGCTGTGTCAGCAAAAAGAATGAAAAGGCTATTTCAGAGTTCATCTAGAAGCAGAGAATTCGAGAGAGTCCTGAAATTCTCTGTAGTTCTTAGAGGTCCTTCTTTGTTGTTTGTCCTTGGCGCGCCAATGTCCACGTGTTTGTGTTTGCCTTTTGTTTCATTGTCTAAATGTTCTGTGTTTGTTACGTGTTCAAAAAGAAAGATCGTTAAAACTGCTTGATCCAACCTTTGGGAGCTAAAAAAGGTCTTTTCAGGAATTGAGGTTGGCATAAGCTGCTTTTAAAAGAGACCAGCAGCATTTTGGGTTTTATAAGGAAGCTAAGAGTCGTTTTGTCCTAGAAAAACCTCTGTGACAAGGTGCTTTTCTCTTGAAATTACAGCTAGAAAGACAAGAAATTTTGTTTGATCTAAAAATAAGATATGTAGCCACTTCGTTGTTGTTTCGGATTGGTTTTAAAAGTATAAAAATGTTCTACATGTCTTGGTTATAGACTATTGGCTTAAATTATTGGGTGTAATTAAAAATTTACAACTTTGATAACGAAAGGTGGCGTGGAACTAGCTCAGTGTTGGAGTCGTTCAGAAACCAGGTATATAGAAAGTAAGATTTTAGACCAATGTCTCTTCAATGAGATTAAAAGCTGCTTCATGCATTCATGTGTAGAGAATTGGCGGCAAAACTTTGTAGCATAGGGATAGTCTACTTGGTGTTGATTTTAGAAAAAGTAGATTGTTAAAATTGGTTTTGCTTTTGCTTCTCAAAATTAATGGTTACATTCTAATGTTACAAAAGATATTTAAAAATTTAGTTAAACTGCCAGTATTCCATTGGCTGCAGTTGGCAGTTGTTATCTTGAGTTTAAAAATTTTTTTTTGATTCGCCCATGTGATGGAAAGGGGGCAGCAGGTAGAGTTAAATATAAATATTTCTAGCAAGTTGTGATACAGTGCTGGCCTGCTAGAGATTTAGAACATTTACATTTAAATTAAGACATACAGGCTGAGATCTTAACGTGCTTGTAAGACAAGGTCAGTGTGATATTAATCAGGTTGAACTGCCCACACAGCCCTCAAATCATACAAGCAAAGACAGACTTAGATACTTGTCTTTGCAATGAAATTGCACCCTCATACAATCAGGGTCTGGCCATAACTGCACAGAGCCATAGAGATGGGGAGTGTTTTAAATGTGAAAATTTAGATAGTTTTTAAAGTGACTGTCCCAGGAACAGAGGCTTAAACAACAGTCAGGTGTCCAAGGTTACCTGACAAACCTGTCCTTGGTACAGAAAAGATAATCCTTGGGCCAGGCCTCAGGATATAGGCCAAGATTAAAAACATAACAAGAGACCTAATCTTAAATTAATAATTAAAAGAAAAAGGGTTTTGGAAGATTGATAGATACTGGGGCTATTTGACAATTATTGGAGGACAAGATTGCCTTCAGCTTGGCTTTATTTGATACTTCACTCAGCTAAAAAGAGTTGGTTATTCAATTAATCAAAAAACGCTAGCGCCGGGCAGTGGTGGCGCACGCCTTTAATCCCAGCACTTGGGAGGCAGAGACAGGCGGATTTCTGAGTTCGAGGCCAGCCTGGTCTGCAGAGTGAGTTCCAAGACAGCCAGGGCTACACAGAGAAAGTTCAAATTTAAGATTTATAAGACTAATGGGGCACTACAGCCTGACTTGCCTACTCCAGCTGCCATTCAAGTAAATGCATATAAAAAATTATTATAGATTTAAAAGATTGTTCTATACAGTTCCTTTACCTCCTGGTAAAGGTGAGAGGTTTGCATTAAGTGAAATTGCTCGTGATTTTTGAGAGCCCATGAAGCCATTCATTAAAAAAGCTTGCCTCAAAGAATGATTAATGGCCTTAAAAAATTTGTTGTTGCTTTAATACAAAAGGTTAAAGCGTTTAAATCTCTCAGTATATATTATTCATTGTATATTTTATTGGCTGATCTCTCTAAAAGAGTTTTTCTACAAGACTTTGCTCTAATACAACGAGCTTTAAGATTTTGGAGTACTTGTTGCTCCAGAAAAGTGATTCTCAAAAGTTGTTAACAGAGATTAATTGGCTAAAACCTCATTTTCAGCTTGACAGGCCAAAAGAAATGGTCAAATAAAAGGACATCTTGACCGGACAATGAAAAGGTCCAGATTCTATTTTAATAAAAGCCAGGGGAGCGGTCTGTGTGTTTCCACAGGAAGAAGACAATCCATTTTGGCTACCAGAGCGGCTGACGAGGCGACTCGCAATACTGGAAGGTGACATCCAGACAGACCCTCCAGGCTCTGATGATAGCCCTTGTACTGATCCAAGGGATACAGGTTCCTAGTATTTTTGTTTATTTTATCAAATTCCACCTTTAAGAATTGTACCAATAAAACCTGCTGGATGTCCCAGTGTTGGAATTCTAAAGATTCACTCGCACTATGGTTGCCAGAGTCACGTGATGGGTTCCCATCCCCGTGGAGACTCCTTCCACTTTGTCATTATTTAGACAAAAAAGAGATTTGGTATAACTGCAGCCATAGTGACGACAATATTAATTAGTGCCGTTACCCCCACTGCCACTGAGATTACTATGTCAACTTCTGTTCAGGTGGGCACTACCCCCAATTGTCAGCCACAGTGGCAGAGACTGTTAACCTTCAAAACCTCCGCCAGTACCCAATTAAAAGGCGGGCTAATGATCCTTAATCAACGCCTTGAATTAGTGAGAGAGAGATTGGATATCCTCTTTCAACTAGCCCAATTGAGATGTGAGAGAAAACAGGGTACACTTTACATCACCAGTGTACAGTATAAAAACTTTACTCGTGTAACTAATCTGTCCAGAAAATTGTTTCAGTATCTTACAGGAAACTGCTCAGAAAACTTCAGTGAGACACTCAGAAAATTGAGAACAGCTGTGGTGAACATCAACTCGACGCGTGTGGATCTGTCCCTGACTGAAGGACTGTCCTCCTAGAATTCTTCAGCTTTCTTCTTTTCTTTTCCTTTTCTTCCCTTTTTTAAGTGGGTGGGAGTAGGCCTGTTTGGTATACCCTAAGTTGTGGATTAGTATTCATCCTTGGTTGGTTGCAAACTCAGAGCTCAACAAAATCTTGACAAGGCTAATTTTACACAGGCGCTTCCAAAGTACTAGGGGCTTCCCCTGCAGTGTGGTTATCACTGCCTCAATTATTAGCAGTCTCCCCCCCACGAGTGGTGGTGCTAAATGTTAGGCCATCAGCGTTGCACCCCAGAAGATTTGCCCATTACACTGGGTCAGTGAGGAGTCTTGGCCTGACTGATCCTTGTCTGTGTAGCTGTGGTACCTGAATTTTGAGACAAACAGCCCTTACACCCCTAGGAGATGACTCCATTGCACAGGGATGGGTGTTTGCATCTCTTTCTGTTCCCCTTAGCCCTTGCACCCAGAGGACTTGTTTCCATTGCACCTGGTAGGGTAAGGGAGACTGCCTTAAACTGTTGGTTCTTGAACGCTTATTCCCCCAAGATGGAATTCGCTCGATCGGCCATGGGTTTGAGTCATAACCGGTACCACACTAGACAGGCCAAGAACAGCCAGTTAGATAACTCCATCCTTTTGTCTCCAGGCCGGCTGCCAATTGGTCCCAACGACGGGAATAAGCTGATCTCATATGCCAAAGGTACACCACGAATGGTGATATTACCCGGTGACAGGCATTATGAGTGACCACTACCTGGGGCGCACATTCTGAGAATGCCAGGTGTGGGTGCGCGACCCTCGTAGCCTAGCCAGAGAGCTCACCATTCTTTGGTGCTGGCTGTGGAGAAATGTCAGTCAGCCTAGACACGGGACATTGGCCAGTGCCTGTTTAACAAATCAAAAAAGAAATAGCCAGTAGACAGATTCCTCAGCCGCTGCACCCTTGGGCTTCTGGTATAGGCACCCTGTAAAGCCTCAAACATTTGAGCACCACCCTCTGAGAGACTCAGACCCGCCGTAAGACCCCCAAATATGGGAGTTACGTAACCTTCCCAGAGACCCCTACCACCCTCTGTTTTTTAAAACAAAAAAGGGGCAGATGTTGGGAGCCGCGGCAGGTGCTGGCAAAGTCCGCCATCGCTAGGTGGCGCTGTCAGCCATAATTCTTCCTAGTAAACAAATAAAGTGCGCATGTGCCATGGTAAAGCC
>NW_021607244.1:0-1114 GCF_004785775.1 Grammomys surdaster | reverse complement strand
GGGGGCACATCCTCATAGAAGCAGGAGGAGGGATGGGATAGGGAGTTTCTCTGTGGGAGGAGGGGGAATGGGGTAAGGGAATAACATCTGAAATGTAAATAAAATATCCAATAAAATAAAATGATGTTAGGTTAAGGCACAATATTATTAACTGCTTGAATGGGTAGGCAAAATAGAGAAACTCATTTGGAAAACTGTCTAGATTTTTGTCAAAAAAAAAAAAAAGAAATAAAGAAAACTAGAAATAGAACTACAATCCATACTGCACTGTTTAGCCATTTGTTCATAGATGGTTTCCTGATTGTTCTCTATAATTCTCTATGGACACACATCCACATCTACATATGCTGGGAAAGGAGACGACAGAATTACTCAAGTCTCTTTAGGAAATATAGCTGGGAAATCAACTCTTTTCATGATGATAATGAGACCCAGGATTCTCAAGAGACTTCTAATGTTCAAAAACTGTTGTGATGATTGTGACAGGTTAAAATGGACTCCAGTTCTGCATTGAGTTGACAGGTCAGAAACACAAGTCCAGACTTAGGAGTCTGCCTTTACAGTACAGGGCTCTGAGCCCATGAACACCTTTCAGATGACAGGACTTCTTTTTTTCCAATGTGGTGAGTTGAATTCTTCAACATATTATGCTAATGCAAAAAAAAACTAATGTCATAAGCTAATTGATTCTGTATATGTGAATAGATTAAACATATTGGTAATTAATAATGCATCTGAGTTGAGTAAAGGAAAAAAAATAAAATCCTTTTTCTCAGAGGCATTTAACTGTGAGTCCAAAGTTGAATTCTCTACTCTATGTTAGCTGTGCCTTTCATCCTTTGTCTGTCTGTTTCCTGAGTTTAAATCTGTGACTGCCTGAAGGCTGCCCTGTGTATCTCTCCCTGTGTGTCTTCCTTCTGTCTCCGTGTTTGTGTCTGTCTGTGTACTCTGTATGTGTCTATCTGTTGTCTGCTTGAATCTTCCTGGCTGGTCTTAAGAAAGAGCTTTACAGTGTTTATGGAACTTTAAGGAAACCATCACATGGAGAAAGAATGGGATAGTGCACGGAAATCTTTAACAGAATTTCAAAAAGGATTAGGTAACTGGCTCCAAG
>NW_021607243.1:0-1145 GCF_004785775.1 Grammomys surdaster | reverse complement strand
ATAAAAGTGCTGGGGCTGGAGCTTGGGAGACCAGGATTCTGGTATGAGAGTGTGGTGGTGGAACCACTCTGGACATGTGAGGTTCCTCTGGTGACACACTTACCGTTAGTGACCGTGTGATAGTGAGTGTGCCCCAGGCATCCTGCCAGTGATGGCACAAAGCCAGACTCCAGGAGGATAGCAGATGTTATACAGAGACCCTGCTACCAATGAGAGCAGACAGAAGAAGGCGTCTCCCTTGCCAGGAATAGGGAATATATCTGACATACAGGTTCTCAACCCTGACTGAGGGACAAGCCAGCCAGTGGGCTAAGAAGCATTCTCACACCACCTCCAGCTGCTTAAGGTGTGGAGGCTGCAAAGTGCAGCAGAGGGGTTGGCTGAGCATTTCCGAAGCAATGAAAAGCTACACAGGGAGAGCAGAGTATTTTCCAGGACAGCACCCATGTGCACTGAGCCCCCTGACTCAGAGTGAAGTTTCTGTGGACTCCAGGACTGAGACTATAACAGAAGTGATGGACTGAGGTTCAAGGCTCAGTCATGCAAAATGACAGGAGCTGGGTCCATTGCTATTGGGAAGCTTGCTTCTCAAACCCAAGCCACTCTGCAGAAGGCCTGGTGCAGGATCCAAGGATAGCTCTGAACCCCTGAACTGTATGAGGAAGTCCTGAGCCTTAGGAGTTTAACATGTGACCTTATATGGAGAGACAGGGTCTTTACAAATGTGACTCATACTTATATGATGTGATCCAGATACAATCATGTAATCCCAGTGCTCGGGTAGCAGAGCAGGGGATCTCTGTGAATTCAGGGTCAGCCTGATCTACATAGTGAATTACAGACTAACCTGGGGTAATGAGTGACATGTTTTCTCAAAACAAAACCACAACAGGTGAGCACAGCACTGGGAGAGCATCTCAGTTTTTGTTGTTCTTGTTGTTGTTCTTTTGAAACAGGGTTTCTTTGTGTAGCCCTGGCTATCATGGAACTCATTCTGTAGACCAGGCTGGCCTGAACTCAGAAATCTGCTTGCATCTGCCTCCCACGTGCTGGAATTAAAGGCATGTACCACCACTATTTGGCGAGCATCTCAATTCATAACATACTTGCCACAGCAACAATGAAAGTCTGATGCTCAGAGCTCA
>NW_021607242.1:0-3176 GCF_004785775.1 Grammomys surdaster | reverse complement strand
CAAAGCAGCTGCTCCAATCTCCATCTCTGCCAGCAATGTACAGAGTCACCACCGCCTGGCCACATCTACATCTCAAACTCTAAAAAATGTCTATATTTAGAGTTAAGAAAGCAGGGCCAGCCGGGCAGTGGTGGTGCATGCCTTTAATCCCAGCACTTGGGAGGCAGAGGCAGACGGATTTCAGAGTTCGAGGCCAGCCTGGTCTACAGAGTGAGTTCCAGGACAGCCCGGGTTACACAGAGAAACCCTGTCTCGAAAAACCAAAAAAAAAAAATCTACTAAACTCCATTTCCAAAAATTACAGATCTAAATGGGTATGCTGTTTCAGAGCTTAAGCCTGGCAGCGCCTTCCTTTACAGAGCAGAGGTAACTAAGCAGGAGTCTCTGCTCACCTCATGACAAAGAAATCATCAGGGGTCACTCTGGCAGAATAGTTAAGTAGTGGGGAGGGGCCTCTTCAGCAGGAGCAAGAAGCAAGGCCAAGCCACTTCTGCTCTGAGTACTCAGCGCAAGTCCACAGGAAGTTTGGTCAAGCATTCTTTTTCATCTCACGGGAGTTTGAAACATTTTATCAGTAAGTTGACTTTAAAATTCTCACATAATTGTAATTCCTCTATGCCACAAAAGGACTTAAAAGGTTCTTATCTGCTCATAATAAACTCATACCCCACTATTCATGGCTGTTGATACACTGCATGAGAACTTGATTGATCTGTTGAATCAGAATCAGCTGATAAAATTCTTTAAATAAGAGTTTCAAGGATTCACCCTAAGACCTGCTGAATCTGAATCTTTGGTTCAGTCCCTGAATGTTCTTTGGTTGTTGTTGGTTTAGTCTCTGTGAGCCTCTGTGGTCTGGGCATGATGGTGCACATCTTTAATCCCAGCTCTTGGGAGGCAGAGGCAGGTGGATCTCTGTGTTCTAGACTAGTCTGGTCTACACAGCAAGTTCCAGAACAACCAGGGATACACAAAGAAACCTTGCCAACTTTTAAATTCTTTTATATGTATAGGTGTTTTGCCTGCATGTATGTGTGTGAACCATGTGTGTACCTAGTGCCTCTGGAGCATCAGATATGGGATGATGGACGGTTGTGAGCCAACATGTGGGTGCTAAGAATGGAACCTGGGTCCTCTGAAAGAGCAGCCAGTGATCTTAACTGTTGAGCAATCTTTCTAGTCCCTTAAAACTTTTTTGAGACAGGTGTCATGGGCTTTCAATGCTCTCGCCTTGGCCTCCTGGTAGCTGGGATTACAAGTGTGCATCAGCTGGCCTAACAACCCAGACACTTGGGTTGATATAAGGTCATAAATGGTAGTTTGTCCTGTCTCTTAGATGGACAGGAAGACAGGTGGAACACAAAAATATTACATAAAGATTTGCAAGACATTTTACATAAAGGGAGCGAAGGTTCTTAAGTTCTTTGAGTTTTTTTTTTTAATTTTATGTGCATGAGTGTTTTGTCTGCATGCATGCATGCATGTCTGTGCACCATGTGTATTCTTGGTGCCCGTGAATGCCAGAAGGTATTAGATCTCCTGGAGCTGGAGTTACGGATCATTGTGAAGCACTGTATAGGCGCAAGGAAGAAAACCCTGGTCCTCTGTAAAAGCCTCAAATGCTCTTAACCACTGGCCAATCTCCTAACTCCTAAAAGGAACCTTTAAAGCATTACAATTTATTAGGTGCCTCAAAAGGGTTTCATTTGCTTGAACCTTCGAGCCCACCCTACACTTCTCTCAAAGGCTTGACAAGTGTACAGAGCTGAGCTTGTAGTCTTTAGAGTTCAACAGTTGCTTGAACTTTGTTCATAATCTGTGAGTTCAGAAAAAGCATAAGGTCACAGGGCAGGTAAAACATGTATTATCTTTTTGTTGATGTTCTGGTATAGCTAGGGTGAACAGACTAATTTTTTAAAGATTTTATTTATTTATTTTTTATTTATTTATTTATATGAGTACACTGTAGCTGTCTTCAGACACTTCAGAAGAGGGCATCTGATTCCATTACAGATGGTTGTGAGCCACCATGTGGTTGCTGGGAATTGAACTCAGGACCTCTGGAAGAGAAGTCAGTGCTCTTAACCACTGAGCCATCTCTCCAGCCCCACTGAACAGACTATTAACAGTCATGTTATTGTGTACACATATACATAGGAGACCATAGACTTAGATGAGCTGCTATTTCTGTCCACCACATTCATGACAAAACATGTTGGCTTTCTAACTAAGCAAAATTAATACTGACTCACTATAATACCATCAATATACACTTTATTCTTGAGTTCATTAAATGAAATGTGAGAGAATTAAGAGTGAGCCAAGATAGTGATTGCCTTAAGTTCAAGATTAGCCTGGGCTACAACAGACCTCTGATGAGTTATCTCCACCCATCAGTAGCCTGTGTGCTCAAATTCCTAAATAATACACTCTTTAAGCCATGGTATGAAGAAAAGGAGACAAAGTGGTCTGTTCACTTTTATCCATATCTGGAGGACATTTCTGCTTTTAGAACACTACAAAAATGGATTCTGAGTCTTTAAGTAGAATACACCAGAAATACCCATTTTATTCTTCCTATTATCAGCCTCTTTTGCATAAACTGCACAAACTGGGTACTCTGTTCCACAGAACACCCTGTGAATGAGTCCAGTAATCTCTTAAATTCCTTCAGACTTCACAAGCAATGCACAGGGAGCAACAGAGTGTAAGAAGCTGTCAACAGTAGACCAGTCCACACCAGAGGCCCTAACCATGCCTCACAGCCCTACTCTGACACAGTCTTTTATTGCTCCTCTCTGCTGATTTTCTCTGACCTATATCATTCTTCCAACCCTGATAAACAGAAAAATAAAGAATATATCAACATTGTCATGCTTCTGGCTCCATGATAGTACAGTGGGGACCAAGTCTCTAGGACATGAAACTTAGAGGGTAAGCCATAGCTTACACTCTCTGAGTCTCTCTGACTTCTACCATCTGCTGGAGGTTTTGTAGCTCTCAGCCTTCATTTTACTCACTCCAGTTTTCCCTGATGTGAGAACATCAGTAAGAAATTTGGCATCTACTCAATGTTTACCACAAAGCAAGTCCTGCACTGAGAGCTAGAAATGATGCCAAAAGGTATCAGACTCTGTACATTGCTGGCAGAGATGGAGATTGGAGCAGCTGCTTTG
>NW_021607241.1:0-1729 GCF_004785775.1 Grammomys surdaster | reverse complement strand
TGAATATGTCAGATTCTTGCAGACCTCTAAGGAGACAGCTATATCAGGCTCCTGTCAGCATGCACTTCCTATTATCCACATCAGTGTGTACCATTGGAGACTGGACATGGGATGGATACCCAGGTGGAATGGTCTCCAGAGGGCCCCTTATTTTTATCCTTTGAAAATTTTATAAGTGCATATAATGTTTTTTTGGTCAAGTCTGTGCCCCAAACCATCAGCCCAAATACTCCCTTATCCTCCTAACACTTTAGTGTTCTCTCCCTCTCCCTTTGCTTTTCCCTCTTCCTGTTCCTTTCACTCTGCTCCTCTTCTCCCTTCCATTCCTGCCCTGCCCTGCTCCTCTCCTCTCCTCTCCTCTCCTCTTCTCTCTCTCTATCTCTCTCTCCACCACTATGTTCACTTCATTATGCTTAAATGTGCATGTGTGTAGGGCCATCTACTGGAGCATGGATAGTATTTCAGGGCTGACATTCCTGAAGAAACTTATTCTCCCTCCTCTAGGAGAAATCAATGCCCATAGGTTCAGGTTGGGGTGGACTTTCTGTGCCCTTCCTCTATCCATACTGAGACATTCTAAACCTTCAGAAATATTTATATACACCACTTTTAAACTTACCTTTTATTTCCTATGAGAGTGATTACAAAACACACTGTTTTTATCATCCTACTGTTCAAAAAATTATATGTGGGACAAGAAAACTGTTTAAATACATTTACTTATATGTACTTTATGTGGACATGTAAGTATGTACAAAATATTTGTGTTATTATCATGTATCATATAATATTTATCAAATGTATCCTAAGTAATACTTGCTCAGCAAATAGAATTAAATTTTATTTCTGCTTATACATTACATGCTGTATCAAAGCTATATCATCATCTCTTTACATTACATTAATTTCTAATGTCCTTTCTCTGTTTGCTTTCCTAATTGCATGGGAAAATCACATTAATAGTTACGGAAGTTTCTAGTAAAAGCAATGAATGAACGAGCATTCTTATCAACATCCCTGAGTACCTGGTATTTTACAGTAAGCTTATGTCATACAATAATGAAGTAAGTTGTTAATATCATTATCACTGGTACCATCATCCTAGAATCCACTTAATCTACCCATAATTCTTTTGCAGTAAGTAGGAATATTTTGCATTGTATTACAATATAAAAATCATGGGAAAAGAAAATGGTCACAATTTGGGGAAATCTTTGGCCTAAATTGCTATTTTCTGCTAACAATGAAATTCAGATAGGTCATATAACTTTCCCAAACATCAATATATTCTCTAAAAAAAGGAAACTGTCTTACACATGGGACCATATTCAAGATCCATCGAAATTAACAAAATGGTTACAGAAATATATTTTCATAAGGATTCCAATATTCCCAATACAACCTTGGAAAATAAAGTGTTTGATTCAGAGTTAAACGACATTTGGTAACAGTAAGTTTGTCTTTTTTTTTTTCCAATTTTCTATGGACTAGATACAAAATAACTACTTTCAATAACCCATGAGACAAATTCTAGAACAACTATCCAAATTGCCATTGGCTAGTGATCTTTCTGGAACAAAATCCTCATCACTCTCTCCCGAATCTGCTTGGTCCTTACCCCATAGATCACAGGATTAAGGGCTGGTGGGACAACCACATAGAGATTGGCCAAGAAAATGTGTATATATTGGGGCACATTGTGGCCAAAACGATGTGTCAAGAAGGAGAA
>NW_021607240.1:0-9556 GCF_004785775.1 Grammomys surdaster | reverse complement strand
AGCAAGCTGGGCAGAAGATACTAGAAGGAAAAGTCCAATACAAAGAGGTTAACTACACTCCAGAAAATATAAGGAATAAATGATCACACGTCACTAAAATCAAAAGAAGAGAATCACACATATACACACTAGCACCACAAATATACCAGGAATTAGCAAATATTGGCCATTAATATCTCTCAAAATCAATGAACTCAATTCCTCAATAAAATGGCCCAGGCTCAAGAATAGATATATAAACAGGACCCATCATTCTGCTGAATACAAAAAAAAATATTTGAGCAACAAAGATAGATATTACATCTGAGTAGATGGCTGAAAAATGTAAAAAAAAAAGAAGAAGAAGAAGAAGAAAAAAGGGTCATAAAGCAAATGGACCAAAATGGAAAATATAGCAACCAGTCTAATATCTACTAACAAATTTTCAACCAAAAGTAAGCAAAAGAGATGGGGAAGAACACTTCATATGCATTAAAGGAAAATGTACCAAGAGGTCTTCTCAATTGTGAACATCTATGCCCCAAATGCAAGGACACCCACATTCATAAAAGAAACATTCATTATAAAATAGTTTGAGAAGACAGAGGCAGGAAACGACCTTCCTCACTGCTGACTTCCACCTGCCTCAAGTCTGGAATTGCAGCATTCCCTGCTGATTCCCCTCAGCCTGCAGTTTCTGACCATGTTTGTCCTCAATATAAAAAATGCAGTCAGCTTGAACATGTACTGCTGTGGTGCTAGCCTACATGAGGGCTGCAGTTCTCCAGCAGGGGTACACCTGGCAGCTGTGGAGGCCAGGACCTATGAAGGAAGACTTGAAGCTGCCCAGGATTTAACAGTCCAGTACGACTGTAGCAACACTGCAGAAAGAACCTGGGAGAAGATGCTTGTGATCTGAGTGCTGACTAGAAGAATAGTTGAGAGGCATGTCCTTCAAAGTGAAGGGGGAGAGGCTGATTGGAAAGACGACTCTCAGCAAATTCTGTTTGTCTCACACATGTCTCAGGGAAAAAAACGTGAAGTCTTCAAGCGTCTTCCATGTACACCCTGTCTGGATTGAACATCTTCATTCTGGTTAGAGCACCTAACATTTTTAACAGCTGTTCCCACAAGGGTTAGAACCAACTGCAAGTTAATGTGGGTCTTAAATGTTTCCCTAACTTCTGTTTCTTATGAGGAAAAAAAATAAACCTTTTAAACCCCCTCCAAAAAATACCTGAAAAGAAGGAAGGAAAAAAGAAAGATAAAGAAGGAGAAAGGGAGGGGGAGGGAGGGAAGATGGTGGGGAAGGAGGGAGGGAGAAAGAATGAGGCCAGCCAGGACTACATGGAGTTTTCCAGAATAAACAGTGCTTTATAGAGAGCCTTAGTCTCAAAACAAACAAATAAACAAACTAATCCCAATATTTACATTTAATACATATTAATCTCATCACTCCAGAGAAAGAAACAGGCAGATCTCAATGGATTGATTGGATAATGTCTAGACTAAAGATTTCCTTTTGGGAAAACCACAAAACTAAAACTAGAGTGGAACTGAAGAGCCCATTAACTAAACCACTCCCCAAAATAAGGTTTTTGTTCATTAATTTAGTAGCTGTTTATCTATTCATTCTTCACTTGTGTTTGAGCAAGGTCTTGATCTGTAGCTAAGGTTGAACTGAAATGCCAATTCCCAGCACTGGTTCTGCCTCAGCATTCCACTTGATAGGATATCTGTTGTAAACCACTACACCTGGCTGAGTTTGCTTTGCATGTGATGCACATGGTTCTGAGTGTATGTCCCATTGGCATTGCTCCATTCCTGACACTAGACATGCAGACAGATCCTCCTAAAATTATCCTCTGAGGACTTTGTGACAAACACATAGTCACAATTGTGCATTCATTCCTGGAATATATAACTGAGTTGGATGCTCTGTCATACTTCAGTTGTATAAGCTAGCTACTCAAGACAGCTCAGGCAGGTGGATGGCTTGCATCTATTGTAGTGGGGCAGCAGTTCTGGACATGGAGTCTCCAGATGGTGTTGATTGATGTGCATAGTAGGTTCCATGGTAGAGAGAGAAGCTCACCAAGATGCTAAGCCTTCATTTCCAAAGGAACATGTGGGTACAACCTCTCAGGAAGACTGACACCTAGCTTGCTCACTCTAGTTATTTTATTCATACATAATATAGTGTTAATTGGGGATGGAATGTTTCCAGCTACCAAGGTTATCTTGCTCTTGCTTCTCATCAGATTCCACAACCCACACAAATCTCTGTCTCATTTGATCTTGGTTAGCCACAATCAAAACAAAACAACAACAACAACAAACTCCAGGTTTGTCCAGAGTGTCTCAGTACCGAAGTGAGTGCAGCTCCAATTTCTCCCGTAGTACCAATTACAGACATTCCAAAGAGACAATATTTCTTCAAGGTTCAAACAATCTCATGACAATTTCTCAGCTTCTACCAATTGACCCAAACGTACCAAAGACTTACTTATCCTTTGAAACAGTTTTAAATTTACATGATGGATAGACATTATGTCCTGGACTCTCAGTCAAAAGAGGGAGCCTCAGAAGAAATCACCCAAGACACTAAGTAATGAATGTCAATAATTTGAGCTGAACCAAGCATGGCCAAACACAGCTTTAATCTCAGCGTCTGGAGTCAGAGGCAGGTTGATCTTTGTGTTTTGATGGCCAGCTTGGTCTACATAAACAGGTTCAGAAAAGCCAAAACTGAATAGACTGACCCCGTTTTAAAAACACAGTTAGATATGAGACAGGATGTTGGCTCACACTTATCACAACAGGACCAGAAATGGTGTTGTCAATTCTTCTGGGGAAACAAACAAATTGTTAGTCAATTTCATTTAGTGCTCCAGGGGCAGAGCTAGGATACTCTCTGTGTTCAAGGCCAACCTGGTCTAAATAGGGACTCCCAAACCAGTCACGTCCACACAGTGAGACTTCATCTTCATTAATTTGTGAGATGAAAGGTGACTCATGTGATTAGAGCACAAGCTGTTCTTTCAGAGGAACAAATAAGATTTTCAGCAATCATATTAGCTAGCTCACAACAAACAAAAACTCCAGATCTAGAGGGATCCAACTCCACTGGACTCTGGGAAGTTTCATCCATGTGATCATTCCTCATTAAAAACACATAATTAAATATAAGGAAAAACACTATAAAGTGATAAATGAGACTATTGCCCCAGCAATTTAGTGAATGAATGAATAAATAAATAAATATTATACAGTACTAAAATTATATTGAAGTTGATCTCTAAGCAGTATTTTATTTATGCACAGTGGACTGGATCGGTCTTGTGAGTAAGTATTCACAAATGCTCTTCATTTAAAAACTATATTTTTATTTTGGCTTTGGGGGTATTGTGCTTCTTTCTTTCTGTCTTTTGACAATTTATTTTTGTAGTGCTGGCTGTCCTAGAACTTGCTCTGTAAGAAAAGCTGACCACCAACTTAGAGATCTCCATGTCTGTATTTCTCCTGTGAAATTGGAACTCCTAGTTTCTTTGGAACTCTTTGCTGAATATACGCTTACCAGTTTGTACATACCATGCATGTCATTTGGAGTCAGGATGATATTTTCTAGTTCCATTCATTTGCCTGAAAAATTCATGATGCCCTGCTTTTTAATAGCTGAATAGTATTCAGTTGTATAAATGAACAACATTTTCTGTAACAATTCTTTGGGTGAGGGCTATCAGGGTTGTTTTCAGCTTCTGGATATTACAAATTATGCTGCTATGAACAGAGCAAAACATCTATCTTTATGATATGGTGGGGCATCTTCTGAGTATATGCCCAGAAGTGATATAGCTGGCTTGTCAGGTAGAAGAGTTTCCAGTTTTCCGAGGAACCACCAGATTGATTTCCAGAGTGGTTGCAGAAGTTTGCAATCCTACCAGCAATGGAGGAGTGTTCCAGTTTCTCCACGTCCTTACCAGCATGTGCTGTCACCTGAGTTTTTGATCTTAGTCATACTGATTGTTTTAAGGTAGAATCTCAAGGTCATTTTGATTTGCATTTTCCTGATGACCAAGAACTTTGAACATTTCTTTAAGTGATTTTCAGTCATTTGAGATTCTAATATGGATGAATTAGGGGAAGGACTGAAGAGGCTGAAGGGGAAGATGATCCTACAGTACCAGTTAAAAATATCCTGGACAACTTGGCGCTCCCAGAGACTGAGCTACCCATCCAGGCAGCATATACTGTATGATCAAAACCACACGCACATATATAGCTGAGGACTGCCTGATCTAGCTTCAGTGAGAGAGGATGTGCCTAATGCTAATGAGACTTGAAGCCCTAGTGAAGGGGACCACCCTCTTAGGGGGAAGGGGGAGGAAGAATTTGATAAGGAATTGAGGGAGGAGGAAAAGGCTCAAATTTAAATAAAAAAAAGATTTCCAGGCATTAAACTCACAGAGATTCTCCTACGTGAACCACCTGAGAGCTGCATAACCAAATATCCAAGTCTGTTCTCAATTACATCCAATTATGAATTGGGTCAATCTGATTTCTATGGGCTATTTTGTTTTATATAGGTTTTATTTTGTTTTTTGGGAAAGTCTCACTAAGAATACCAGGGTGACCTTGAATTCAAAACAATCCAGGCTGGAATGTCAGATATGAGTTATTTAAGTTCCTTCCCTACTGATCTTTATGTCACTTTAAGCCTGACATTCTTTGCCAGGGAAACAATGAGGAAGTAAAAGTACTGCTGTCACAAATGATATGGTAGTATGCATAAGACTCCTCAGAAATTGTACAGGAAAACCCAACAGCTGATAAACACCTTAAGCAAAGCAGCTGGATACAAAATTAATTCACATAAATCAGTAGACATCCTTTATGCAAAAGATAAATGGGCCCAGAAAGAAATTGGAGAAGTAAAACCCACTTTACAATAGCTATAAATAGTATACTATATCTTGGTATATATTTAATTAAGAAAGTGAATGATCTGTGTGAAAAAAAACTTCAAGTTCCTGAAGAAAGCTATTGATCTCCTATGTTCATGGATAGCTAGGACTAACTTAGTGAAAAATGGCCATGTTACAAAAAGCAAAGATGGAAAGGAACCCACATCTCAATCCAATACAGAATAAGACCAGATACATTAAATCTCATAGAAGTGAAAGTGGAAAATACCATTGAGCACATTGGTACAAGAGACAAATTCATGAGCAGAAAACCAATGGCTAAATTTCTAAGATCAGTAATTGATAAATTGGACATGATAAACCTTCAAATCTTCTGTAAAGCAAAGGAAACTACCAAAGAGACTAAATGGCAGCCTACATATTGAGAAAGCATCTTCACCAACCCTAACCTTGACAGAGTGCTAACATCTGAAATTTGTAAAGAACATAAGAAGATTAGACACCAACAACCTAAATAACAGGATTTAAAAAATGGTACACAAAGCTAAACAGTAAATGCTCAACAGATGAATCTTGAATGGTGGTGAAGCACTGAAAAAAATGTTCAAAGTCCTTACTCAAAGGGAAATACAAATCTACTCAACTCTGAGGTTCCACCATACAACCATCAGATTGGCTACGATCAAACTTCAAGTGATAGCACATGGTTATAGCATATGGAACAAGAGTAACTTTTCTTATTTGCTGTTGGGAATTAAAACTTGGACAACCACATTGAAAATAAATTTGGTAGTTTCTGAGAAACTAGGAATAGTTCTACTTCAAGATCCAGCTATAACACTCCTGGGCATATACCCAAAATAATGCACCACCATGTCACAAAAACAGTTCTTTAACTATGTCCATAGAAGCTTTATTCATATTAGGCATTAACTGGAAACAACCTAGATATCCATCAACTGAAGAATGAATAAAGAAAACGTGGTACATCCAAACAATAGAATACTACTCAAACAATGGCTTACTAGTCAACTATGAAAAACAAAACATCAGGAATTTTACAGGCAAATGGATTGATCTTGACAATATCATCCTAAGAAAGATAACCCTGTCCCAAAAGGACATGCATGATATGCATTCACTTATAAGTGGATATTAGCCATAAATTACAGGATAACCACTCCATACTCCACAGACTCAAAGAAGCTAAACAGAAGGAAGGCACAAGTGAGGATGCTTGAATCTCACTTAGAAGGGGGAATAATCTAGTCATAATAGCCAGAGAGATGGAAAGAACTAGGTGAAAGAGGTGATGAGAAGTGGAATTGGATGTCAGACCTTCAGCTTTGCTTTTAAATGTCATCAGAGACACAGGAAGATGGTTTCACAAAAATGTGTGGGGTTCGGTGTGTGTTTCTTGTTATCAGTTTGCAGTGGAGTGGGATTGAGGTGAGGAAAGGATGTGACTGGACACAATAACCCGGAAGGGTTAGTTGAAATGGGTGCTTATGGATCTTCAGGAGGCTGATAAGGGAACTATGACAATGAGGAGGACAGATCATAGGTAATGGGAAACACAGATTTTCCAACATTGCAAGACCAGTGATGGTGCTCTGTACTGTTTAGTTACTTAAATTAGGTAGGAAGGAGACTTGCTAAAGGAGAATTGCAGACAAGAAGAAGCCTGCTGAGAGATGAAGCCCTCACCATCTCTGTTCTGCAGGATCTGCCCATGGAGCTCTTCCCACCACTTTCCAAGGATGCATTCATCAGCAAACAAACTAACATAATGATGCAGATGGTGGCAGCCTGGGACTTCCCATGCCTTCCTGTGGGAGACCTGATGGAGACTCCCTCTCACCTGGAGACCTTGAAGGCTGTGCTGGATGTTCTGGATTTATAGATGACACCAAAGGATGGACCCAGGTAAGAGAGACCATGGTACCATGGAGGGAAGTGTGTGGGTGGATGAAATACAATCCAGTTTTCATAATGTGGTCCAAGCGTTCTAATGCTACAATCTTGGAGGAGAGAAAAAAAAAAGAACAGTGGTGCATGCAATGTAACAGTAATCAGATGTATGCCACATACACTGAGTCTGTACCTGCCTCTTCCCTCAAGGAATGGATTTAAGGGATATTGAGTTGTGGGGTCAAATCTGATTGCACATTGTGTCTCCTGTCATCTGAACTTCCATCCCATTTCACCCACAAGATGTGGAAACTACAAGTGCTTGCTTTACAAGTTGCCAACGACAATTTTTAGAATGTGTGGGTTCGAATAGAGGATGGTGGCTCTGCACACCAGACATTAGCCCAACCCAACCAGTGATGTATCATTTCATACAAGGGGGAAAATGGCCTGTGACTGTATTACTAAACCTTTTTATCGAGTCCTGGCATCCAAGAAAATGCCTAAACTATATTTATCAGTTGGCCAAGGAAAGAAAAGATGTACTACAGGTGATGAGTCTGAAGCTAGAGTTTCCGACCAACACTCTCTGTAACCACCTAAAACTGTTGGAGGTATTTGACCCAGACTCTGTCCAGGAATTGGAAGTGCATAAAGGCTGGGACCTGGAAATCTTTGCAATGATAGTTCCTGCCCTGGGGCAGGTGAGAAAACTTAAGAAACTCCTTCTCAGTGAAATTCAAATGCCTTCAAAGTGGCTGGGGAACCAAGAAATCAAAGACCATTGTGTTACAGAGATCATTCCCTGGTTCTCCAAACCCCACAAGCTCCAGCATCTCTGTGTGGATAATGTCTGCTTCTTGACTGAACACCTAGACCAAGTGCTCAGGTAAGGAAGCATAGAGAGCTTCATACAGGGGCCAGAGCAAAGTCTTTCCTTGTTAAATAAAACAAAAGTGTATACGTATAGCTTCTCAGTCACTGTTGAATTCATATTTATGTGACTTTAAACTAATTTACCAGAATTTTTCTTCTACACTAGTGTTGTGGATAGGCCTGGTGCTGTTTGTATTTTGATGTTAATTCTGCTTCCCAGAGAGACGGCAGATGAGGAGTCAAGTACTCAGGTGACTTCTTGTAAAAACATCACTTAATGAATAAAGCAGCCAATCACTGGGTGAGGGGGGGGGGACTTCCAGGTTGGATAGGAGAAGAGAGGAAGCAGAAGAGAGATAAGACCTTTTGGATGGGGATTATATGAGGACAAGTTGTAGTTACTAGTGTCTCCTGGCTTATATGGCAGATACACCAAGATTTGACACCCAGGGATTTATATATATAATATGTCTTACAAGATTATGATTCTAGTTGTGGCCAGGGATTGAGTTACCATTGTTTCTGAACTAAGTTCGCATGGTGTTTCCCTTCAGGAAGCAGTTTGACTGGGTTCCAGAGAGAATGGTACAGAGGCAAAACGTGTGGATTTGCCAGATATGCACCGCAAAAGTCATGGGGGTTTTGAAGCATGGGGCTGGCATGGTAGAGATCCTCCAGTGGGAACTTAATGGGCTGGCTGGAGAGATTTTGGAGGTCTGAGTCAGATAGTTTCCACAAGACAACAGGCCAGTCAGCCTTCCAGGCCAGAGAGTAGCTGGGTTTAGCAAGGGAACTTGCTGTTCTTTTTTAATATTTCCCACTAAACTCTACTATCCTCTGTTATACCTCAGTAAGCTCAGACTGTCAGGGATATGTTCATGATTTAGAAAAGGTCTTGGCCTAGTACTCAGATGTAGGGAAAAACAAATCTTTAGAGGATATGAGAGCTTATATCATATATTGCCCCATGTCAGCTCTGTCATTAAAATTGTATGTACAGTTTCCACCTGCCTGTGATTCCCCCTGGCTCAAAGGCTATCTGAGAACAGGTTGGGGCTGAGTAATGATTGAGAGTGATTATGGCCACAGGGATGCTATTTGGATAGAACAGAGACTGTACCATAAAGGTGGAGCTTATTAAGCTAAACATTGTGGTCAAACCTAGGGATGGTTCAACATGTCTCCTACTAAGTCCTACTGGGTTTTCCTTTCTGATACCATTTTGGCCACTGATGTCTTCGTTCTTGTAGGTTCTTCTTGAGGCAGCTGAAGGGAAATAGCATCAGCAGAGCAGAAGTCTTTTGTCTATGAGATTTTTAGGGTTACTGTATAATAATTAAAATTTCATTTATCTAAGTCCAAGTTACTTTGCTACTGTAGCTGACCTGCCTTCTTTGTTCCTCTGAGCCAAGAAACTGCAGTTGAAGCCATTTTTCCCCTCATCTTAAAACACCAGGAGAGTAAGTGAAGGTCTAATTGCTAGAGCCTTTTTCCCTTTTGCCCACATGCCTCTTCCTTCAAAGGCTAGGCGCATGTTTGGAGGATCACTACCAGACAGTACATCTTGAGGGATCTGCTCCAAAGGTGTGTGCTATAGCTTAGTGTTTGTTATATCTGTTTAATAATAAGAAGAAAAGAATAATAATAGCAGGAATCTTTCCTAAAAATGAGTTCTTTACAGCTTTGCTGAATAAGGACAGACCTGTTATAGGTTATATGATAATCCAAGGCAGTGTTTTCAGACACATATGCATTTGGAGAAATGAACAAGCACCAAAACAGAGAAAGAAAAAGTTTCTACCCTTTTAATGCTAAATGAATTAAACCCATTTTTAAAGGAAAGTTTTGTTCCTTTAACAGGACTA
>NW_021607239.1:0-1626 GCF_004785775.1 Grammomys surdaster | reverse complement strand
AAGAAAACACGTATCTCTATAAAACATGCATTTTTTTTTTAAAAAAAGCATTTATTGGCTTAAAATATTGGAAAACACGTTTAAATTTATAAATAAATAGATAATAGTTGGTAAAATGGGAAAGTATCATATATCCAAACTTATCATACAAATAACTTACATTTGCATCATGGAGATGAATCTTTAACATCTCTGACCGCCTCCTCAGGGGCTGCTTCTGATGCCTGCTGAGTCTCTCTCACTCTGTCAGCTACAGGTTCATCCAGTTCACGATGCCCAATTACTCTCAGGAAAGAATCCCTGACATTAATTTGTAAAGAGAAGATCATGGTATATTATGGCAAGGGACATGAAATCACAAAGGACCAATCAAAGAGACCAAATCTGGGTCCAGTGGCAGAAATTCAGCAAGGCATCAATATCACCTTCTGACAGAAGGTGACTAAAGCCTTGTCACAGTAGTCTTTCTCTATTTGAGTGCATTCTGTGCAGTCCTAACAGCACCCAACTGGAGTCACTTAAGAGCCAATTGAGCTGATCCCACTTTTACTTGGGATGCTGAAAACACTAGGAAGAACCCTGCTCATCCCTTGAAAACAGAAACAGCTGGATTATCTACAACAAATTTTTTGAGCCACACAACAAGGGTAAGATGAACTCTGGAGATAGATGATAAACGTCCACAAAGGCAGATGAGGCCAAGTAAGGCTTCAGCTTTGGCAGAGTACAGATGTGACAACCATGGGGACACAGGAAGTGTTAAATTCTTACAGCCAAGAGCTGGCTAGCACAACAGATGCAGATGTGCTGGAATATACAGCACGTTTGCTTTTTCCTCAAACCTTGGTAGTCTCAGCAAGATGGACACGGTCAAAAAAGCAAAGAAAGCTCTTTTAGGATTAGGAGAAATGCTTCCTCTGCTCAAAACCTCTCAAAAGCAAACCCATCTGCCATTTGGTAAGAGCATAACTCTCACAAGCACGGTCTCCTCTATCTGCCCTGTTCCAGTTAACGGCTGGAGAGGGAGAGACAGGTCACCCGGGGAGGGACTGGTGATGGCTGTGGCAGGTGACACCTTCTGAAACCATTAGGGATCTTCGAAGGTGCAGAGCATTAGATGTGTACATAGATAGAAGAAGCCTTTCAGTTCAACAATCTAAGTGTCCAATGGAAGAAACTAACAAAGATGAAGGAAAGGGGAAATTCGTCAGATATCAACAAAAACGTAAGAAATGGAGAGAAAATGGGGCTAGAGACATGGCCTGTCTACCAAGTGTGCTCGTTGCTTGATGTTCATGCAGAGGACTGGAGTTTGATTCTCAGCATCCATGTGAGGCAGTTCACAACGGCCTACACTCCAGCTCCAGAGACAGGATACCCTCTTCCAGCCTCACAACCACCCACACATCCATATACAGAGAGGGGTGAGAGGGGAGAGAGAGGGGAGAGAGAGGGGGGAGAGAGAGAGAGAGATCTCAACAAAAGCAGCTGAACATGCTGAATCACACCTTTAGTTCCAGGAAACATGGAAGGCTGAAGAGGAATGACCCTGAATTCAAGGCCAGCCTATTCTACATAGTAAACTCCAGGCCAGTTTAGGCTACATAGACACTAATTGGAAAAATT
>NW_021607238.1:0-1357 GCF_004785775.1 Grammomys surdaster | reverse complement strand
CAGAAGTGTTTTTCACTAGTCTCCTAAGTGTCTCCCAGTCCAATCAGTTAGGCAACCAGGATTAACCATCACATTGAGTTCTCTTAGGCAAAGCAACTCACCAGACAGACATTTGATACACACTCAGTGAGTGTTGCCTTTGTCATTCCTCCTGACTCTACGAAACACAGCCTACACTTTGTGGTAACTATTTATGGAAGTCTCTTTCATTGACCCAACGACTGTCACCTCCTTGAGGGTAGGACTCTTTTTCTAAGTTTTTAAAAAACTTTTCTTCATACAAAAGGTATTTGTTGATCTATTAATCTGTCCTATATTGTTGGTTTAGAGTACAGTACTTTCTTGGCTAGAGAAAGCAAAACGTCAGCCTATTTTTCCTGCTTACACGATTAACCTAGGATTTTTAGTTCAATCAAGACGGGAAGGAGCTGGCAGGAGACAGGACGATGCTAAATCCTCACACCTCCTATGATTCATCTTCACATTGACTCACCTGCAGCCCACAGATGTACACATCAAGACCAGTATAAGAATTTAGATATGGTGACTACAGCTTTGAGCTGTTAGTGTTGGGCCTTTCTCTGGATGGGGTCCTATACAGCTAGCTGCACTCGTCACATGCCCCTGAAGCCAGACTTGACTCTGGAAACTGGAATTTTTGCATTTCTGGAATTTATTCAGAGCTTAGCAGGTTTTATCTGTCTAAACCCAAATCATGCAGATGATATTTATAGAGTCTACCAGAGTGCATCTCCAATTCTGGGCCTAGATCAGCATCAGGAGCAACAGGACATGAGAACTCACTGGGAACAGATTCTTGATCTCCTTGTCCCCAGTGAGAGCAGGGGTCTCTAGGTGTGGAATCTAGAAGCCTGTAGTTCCAAGCTCTCCCAGTGCTCCTGTGCTCTGCCTTTTTGTGGTACTGGGACTTGAACCCATGCTCTTGTGCGTACAAGACTAGCTGTACCCATTGAGCTACATCCCTTGCCTCTCTTATAAAGGATCTAAAGTGTTCCATGTTTGAGAGTCAAGTGGTGAAATGGTTCTAAGCTTTCTGTAGATTTAGAGTAACTTTATACAGAAGTTTCCTGTGAATCATAAGTTCTTCTTTTAGAATTCCTAACAAGTATTTGAGGTGACAGTGACATAGAATTATGGGCTACATAGGAATTCACTACTTATGTTCATTTTCTGCTAATGAGGAAAATCTTTTTACAGCATATTTGTGCCTGGTGAAATGGTGCTTTCTGTAATGCTAGTACTTGGGAGGCTGAGTCAGGAAGCTTGTCATGATTCTGAGGCCAGCATGGCCTACATAACAAGTACTAGACCAGTTAGGGGCACCTGACTATACCTA
>NW_021607237.1:0-1608 GCF_004785775.1 Grammomys surdaster | reverse complement strand
GCTGACATGTCTCATTGTCAAAAAAACTTTTTCTTTTTTCTTTTTTTTATACTAAGGAATAATGGCTTTATTTACTTTGTTATGTATACTTATTTTCATCTCAAATACTGCCAGAGTATTTAAAGCAGACTTATATTACAACTAGATGAACTTTAATATTGTTTTCTTTTTTAAAAAATTTTTTATTGGATGTTTTATTTACGTTTTGGATGTTATCCCCTTACCCATTCCCTCATGGCCCAGGAACCCCCTATCCCATCCCCCTGCACCTGCTTCTATGATGATGTGCCCCCACCAACCCTTCAACTTCCACTTTTCCACTCTCGAATTTCCACACACTCGTTATCCAGCCTTCATGGGACCAAGGATCTCATCTCTCACCTATGCCTGACAAGGCCATCCTTTCCTACATATACAGCTGAAGCCATGGGTTCCTCTCTATGTGCTCCCAGGCTGGTGGTTTAGACCCTGTGAGCTCTGGTTGCTTAGTATTGTTGCCCTCCTCATGGGGCCATAAATCCTTTCAGCTTCTTCAGTCTTCTCTCTAACTCTTCCATTGGGAACGCCTTGATCAGTTCAATGGTTAGCTGTGAGCATCCACCTCTGAATATGTCAGACTCTGGCAGACCTCTAAGGAGACAGCTTTATCAGGCTCCTGTCTGCATACACTTCCTGACATTCACATCAGCGTCTACCTTTGGTGACTGCAAGTGGGATGGATACCCAGGTAGAATGGCCTCCAGGTAGCCCCTCCTTCAGTTTCTGTCCAACACTTCATCTCCATATTTGCTCCCTTGAGTATTTTGTTACTCCTTCTAAGAAGGACCGAAGCACCCACACTTGGTCTTCCTTCTTAATGAGCTTCATGTGGTCTGTGAGTTGAATCTTGTGTATTTCAAGCTTCTGGGCTAATATCCAATTTTCAGTGAGTGAACATCATGTGTGTTCTTTTGTAATTGGGTTACCTCACTCAGGATGATATTTTCTACTTCCATCTATTTACCTAAGAATTTCTCAAATTCATTGTTTTTAATTGTTGTGTAATACTCCATTGTGTAAATATACCACATTTTTTTTGTATCCATTCCTCTGTTGAAGGACATCTGGTTTCTCTCCAGCTTCTGGCTATTATAAATAAGGCTGCTATGAACAGAGTGGAGCCTATGTGCTTGTTATATGTTGGAGTATCTTCTGGGTATATGTCCAGGACTGGTATAGCTTGGTCCTCAGGTAATGCTATGTCTAATTTTCTGAGGAAACACCAGACTGATTGGCAGAGTGTTTGCACCATCTTGCAATCCCACCAACAATGGAGGAGTGTTCCTCTTTCTCCACACCCTCGACAGCATCTACTATTACCTGAGTTTTTGATCTTAGCCGTTCTGACTGGTGTGAGGTGGAATCTCAGAACTGTTTTAATTTGCATTTTCCTGATGACTAAGGATGTTGAACATTTCTTTAGGTGCTTAGTTTCCTCAGTTTAGAATTTTTGTTTAGCTTTGTACCCCAATTTTAAATAAGGTTATCGGGTTGTCTGGCGTCTAATTTCTTGACTTCTTTATATATATTGGATATTAGCCCTCTATCGGATGTAGGATTGGTAAAGAT
>NW_021607236.1:0-3766 GCF_004785775.1 Grammomys surdaster | reverse complement strand
CCTCTGCCTGGTCACCTTTCCAAGCTGTAAGTGTTTCAGAGTTTCAGGAGAAGGACTCAAGAATGACATCTGTGGAATGTATGACTGATGGTGATGTTGCCTTTCCACAGGTGTCCTGTCCCAGGTGCAGCTGAAGGAGTCAGGTCCTGACCTGGTGCAGCCCTCACAGACCTTGTCCCTCACCTGCACTGTCTCTGGATTCTCATTAACTGGCTATCATGTACACTGGGTTCGCCAGCCCCCAGGAAAGGGTCTGAAGTTGATTGGAGTAATAAGAAGTAACGGAGGTACAATATATAATTCAGCTCTCAACTCCAGACTGAGCATCACCAGGGACACTTCCAAGAGCCAAGTTTTCTTAAAAATGAACAGTATGCAAACTGAAGACAAAGCCACCTACTACTGTGCCAGAGACACAGTGAAGGAAGTCTAGTATGAACCTGCACAAAAACCTCCCCACAGGGATCCTCAGGACCAGAAGGGGGCAGTGACAAACAACAAGAACTCCCCAGGGTCATTTCAGAATCTAAGAAATTCTGACCTGTGGGACTGCATAAGGGTATCCTGGGTCATGGTTGAGCAGGTACTTAGAACCCCGAGATTCTCTGTGGAATTCCTCATGAGAACCGGCAGGAGTTCGGTCCCTCCCATCACCTAAGATCCTGAAAAACAGTCACAGATCTCCATAGAGTCACCCAGGCGATAGGCCTCAGGCCTTAGAGATTTACATACTAATGAAGGCCAGAGGGCAGAGCAAATTAAACATTCCTTCCCCCAGATCCTCCCCTAATCCTCCCCCTTTCTCCCTCCCTATATAACTCGGGACGGCCCTGAGTTTTTGGGGGATACGCCTAGATCCATCTATTATCCGTCATGTCAATAAACCTTTTTGGAACCAAGGACCTCCTCGTGTTACTGGGGCCTGCCGCCGCCAAGGCCCTCAGGCCGCTGGAACCGTAGGATCTCCCTCCCTGATGTGGAGACCCGCCACGGCGGCGGGCTTGCACCGCTGTGGCGGCCCTTTTTAAAATTTTCCCCACACTGACCTATGCTGTGTGGGCATGCTTTTTTAATGTTAAAAATGTGGACTCCTCTTCCAACCATGGAAATTTGCTACAGCCTTCTCTGCAGTCTCAGATTCTATTAAAGTTACTAAAGATTCTATTAAAGTTATTAAAGTTTGTTCACACACTAGAAGAATATTTAAGTGGTTATATAATCTAATAGTGTAAAAACAGAACAAACTAGAGTTGATATGTATCAGGATAACTCAGTGAAGCACTGTGTTGGTGATGACAGCCAGGGAGATTTGGTAATGGATTTTTTTTTCTCACATTAGAGGAGTTTTGTAACTTTTCTACTGTTTATTGTACTTAATTGATCTTTGAGATTAATTGTACTCACCTTCCCTAACATGAAGTTTTTAAACACATGTCAACAGGTTAATGAGGACACAATTGTCTTTCTGAGTTCTAACTCATAAGATCTGCTCTCCATATATTAAGAACACACTATGCTCTTATACAATGTAACCAACATCTATACATATTATTATTGAATTAGTGTAAACATTGATAATCTTGTGTAAGAAGTTGTCAAAGGAAGAGTCCTTCTGTAACACAGGTATACTAAGTAGATTCAAATGTTAATATTTCAAAATCTCATTCCACATTTTATTAGTAAATATTTTACTTGAATCTATGCTATTCACTATTATAGATAAAGACACTGTTTCTCAAAGAGATCCATCTCCAGGATCGTGGTCCATCTCCAGGATTGCCTCAGTTTGTGTTTTCTTTATAGTTTCTATTCCCATTTTCAGTGCTGGGCAGTTTCACTTATTTTTTCACCAATTCAAATGTATTTACCTGCATTGCTTTATGGGATATATTCATTTCCTCTTTGAAAAGTCTCTCTCATATTTATAAAATGAAGTTTAAGGTTACCTTTTTGTGCTCTCGCTGTGTTAGAATACCCAGGGCTTGCTGTAGCAATATAGCTGGGCTTTAGTGGTGCTATATATCCCTGGCTCTTGTTAACTTTGTTCTTATACTGACCTTTATACATCTGGTTTTCTGTGGTGATGGATGGAAGATCTTGATGCCACCACTATACCCCCAGGAAGTCAGGGAGAGCCTTGGAATAGACAACGGGGTTCAGGGAGGCAGCACACAGCTTACCTGTGCTGGTTGTATCCCAGGACAGACCTGACTGTCAAAGAATTTGTGGAAGAGGATTTCAAGCTGGTTGTTCTGGTGGACACTGCCTTGAGACCTCTACAGGGAAACAGGAATTCTACCAGCTCCTCAAGATGGCAGGGAAAATCCAAAGTCAGGTAGTAGAGATCAGGGGACCACAAATGCAAATTGTTCTGCTACTGTGCCCCAGGCAGATCAAACTGGAAAATTTGGTGAAGCAGTGTTCCAATATGGTTGTTCATTTGGGGCCCACCACAGACCTCCATGGGGAAGCAGGAAACCCTTGATGTCCTACAAGGCTCTAAAATATAACTTTCATATAAACAGAATTTATAATTAACATAAAATTTGCAAAATTGGTGTCTCATAAGCTCACTACTGAATAAGCTCACAACTGCTAGCTCTTTAAGAACTCAGGCTAGCTGATTCAGCTCAGCTGCTGGGGCTGGAAAGACTCTAAGCTGACTAATTCAATATGGCTTCTCTCAGCTTCTCACTGAATTGATCTGCAGGGACTCATGATAACTGTTCTCATTTTCTGGCTCATTCTTATTCTCTGGCTTAAACTGCCTGTGCTGAATTTCACTGAACTGCATGAACTCATGAACAAATTAACGCCACTGTTCTCTCTCTCACTTTCTTTCTCTCTGTCTCTGTCTCTGTCTCTCTGTCACTCTGTCTCTCTGTATCTCTCTGTCTCTGTCTCTGTCTCTCTGTCTCTCTGTCTCTCTCTCTCTGTCTCTCTCTCTCTCTCTCTCTCTCTCTCTTCTTGCAGTGTACTTGAATAAGTCATTTTTCTATCTCTTCTTTCAGAGTTCAGCATATCCTTTCTTTAGCATACTCTATCAAGTTTTTCTGTGATTATCTGCCTGTTAAGGAGAAGTAATTTTCAAAACTGGCTGCTTCCTTCTAGAAGCTAACATTACCTAACATCGTTTTGGACTAAAGGTGTGTACCAAGGTCATATCCATATCCCACCCAGATCACACAGATATAAGTCTTTTGGTGTGAACCATTAAAAGAGCAGCCAAGATACTGGATTAAATTTTCTCTACAGTCTTAGTTTGTTATCCATTATTGTGACCAACACCATAATTTAAAGGGCCATGGGAAGAAACAGATCATCTTAACTCTTAGAGACCCACATGGAGGAAAATCAGGACATGAAATCAGAGGAACAACTTGACAGTAGAAACAGAATCCAAAGGCATGAATGAAAGCTGCATGCCTGCTTGCTCTCTAGAGTTGTTCAACATGCTTTCTAATAGAAAACAAGAATACATGCACATGGTTTCTACCATCAAAATCTGTCTAAGATTTCACACATCAACCACTAATCAAGAAAATGTCTCTACATGCCTGCAAACCAATTTCATGGAAGCAATGTTTTGAACTCATGTCCCTTGTTCCTTGATGACCCTAGTTTGAATTATGTCGATTAAATTCTAACCACCAGAAAATGTAAAGGCTGGTACTGTCATTCTGACATGACCCACTAACTGAGTGTGGATGTGTTCACTGCCCATAAGAAAAGAAATGACTGAACAAACACTTAATAAGGATACACC
>NW_021607235.1:0-1415 GCF_004785775.1 Grammomys surdaster | reverse complement strand
GCTCACTTAATGAGAAGACAATATATATGTAATGACAAATATATGTAATTAGATTACATATTTACTCTCTTGAGTTTCCCCTACTTCAGTACAAATAATTGAACTACATGCTGTAGCCACTATTTAAAAGGCCAAATAGTAGGCTTTTAATTGGGATACCCATAGACAGGATATAGCTCATGGCTTATAATTGCTTAAAATTGTTTCTTTTTAGATATTGCTAATTTTCAAATGTTACAAATACAGCTCAATTTAAAAACCATGTATCATTTAAGAGCTCATACTAGATTGCCTGGACCCCAGGAAAATGCCATAACAAATTTGTGTATCAGATAGATTACAGACCTTACAGAAACAATTAGCCATGCAATTTTGCCCTTTACATTGGGGTTACTATATAATAGAAGTTTGTCTATCTAGATTGCTGTTCCACTGTAGCTGGTCTGCCTTTTGTGATCGCTGAGGGAGAAACTGCAGTTTTTTGGCACTTAACATCTCATTCTAAAAACAGCCAAAAGATTAAGGAAACAGCTTTTGTTTTGTCTCAGAAAAAAACTGCTGGGCTCTGACTTATGCCTGCTAGTCTGAGGCCACTTAAATAAGTTATTAAAGAGTTTATTATTAAGTGTAAAAAAGTTTCCTATGAAAGCTATCTAAGAAAGAAGTACAAATAAAACTTCTATTTTATTTGAGAAAAAAAAGGGTTCTATTTTATATACTATCCTAAGTGGAAAAAGACAAAGAGTTCTGCTTTATCTCTCCATTATATTTGCCCTCTTATCTTTTTGTCTCAATATTCACATATTTTTTAAAATATGTGATCTCATGTTACAAAGTTCGTTACAAGTTTATACCAAAAATTAAACTGAAATAAAGGTTTATAATGAAGAATGTTTATACACATATTTGTTGGAAGTGATTATGTGGCTAAACATCCATTACCTGTGTGGCTCCACAGGTTCACTGAGGGCTTAGAACTATAACTGGGCTATCAGTAAAGATTTGTGTAGATGAGCCCAGACAGCATTTTGTTCCATCCTAACACCTATACTAAATTGTTGGTTCCTTTTTAATGATCTTTTACAAATTGTTTTATAACCTTTTAAAATATGCTCTGAGTGAAAAAAGTCTGGTTATTATCTAAAAACAATTAACTGATATTATTTGAGAGACTGACAAAATTCTTATTACAGTTTTGACTATCAGAAAGGAACCTAGTAACAGTCTCGTTATAAAAGAGCTTAATAATCATAGATATAATTTTAAAACTGTTTATAAGATCATCATTAAGATTCTGAAAGTCATCTATTTCTATAACATCACCACAAGATAGTAGATTTTTATAGATCTATGTTTAATAACAATAGATTGAGACAACAATTTGATATTTTTAGAGAGTGTAAGTCAAATTATAA
>NW_021607234.1:0-1059 GCF_004785775.1 Grammomys surdaster | reverse complement strand
TTTAGTTTTCTACCAAAAATTTTCAGACACCAGAGTAGCCCCTCCAATAATTCAGTTGAGTTGGTGTCTATGCTGTACCTCTTCTTAGTTTAGTAAAATAATAGATGGATCCTTTTTTAAAAACTATTTATTTATTTATTTATTTATTTATTTATATGAATACACTGTAGCTGCCTTCAGATACACCAGAAGAGGGCATCTAATACCATTACAGATGGTTGTGAGCCACCATGTGGTACTGGGAATTGAACTCAGGACCTCTGGAAGAGCAGTCAGTGCCCTTAACGACTGAGCCATCTCTCTAGCCCAATAAATGGATTCTTACTCATTCTTGGACTGTTAAAGCCAGCTTCAACCCTATAGGGTAAACTGAAGTGTGGCATAAAGTTGGAGACTGGAGGCTGGTACCAATAGTTGCTGGCACGGGGCTGGTGCTTATGGCAGCCTGTGACTAGAGCAAAGGAAAGAAGGGGGAAAATCATCATCACACACACACACAAACACGAGCATTCATGCACATGTGTATGCATGCACATGTACATACAGAGATTGAGTGGATAAAGCAAGACAAGCTCCAACAGCTTCACACACACATACATACATACATACATACATACATACATACATACATATTGGGTAGATGGAACAAAGCTCCAACCAACCATACATATACACATACATATTAGTGAATGGAACAAACTCCAACAGGCTAGTTCCAACATACACACACACACACACACACACACACACACACACACAATTGGTGAATGGAGCAAACTCTGATGAGCTGCCTCCAACAACTTTATTTTTCCTCCTAGCCATTTTATATCCTCTAAGACAAAGTTCTCTGTGTAAGAAAAAGATTACCTCATAGCCACAAGTTACATATTCTCTAAAAACAATCACCACAAAAACATATTTTTCTTTTTTTTCTTGGATGTTTTATTTACATTTCATATGTTATGCTCTTACCCCATCCCCCCGCCCTGTCCAGGAACCCCCTATCCCATTGCCCCTCATCCTGCTTCTCTGCAGATGTGCCCCTACCTACCCCCCCAC
>NW_021607233.1:0-1109 GCF_004785775.1 Grammomys surdaster | reverse complement strand
CATCCAGACATAGGCAAATATAATTTAAAAATATATTTTTAGATTTATTCAGTGAAGATGATGTGTAGTTCGAACTGGAATTCTTGCTTTACAGGAATGTCCTACAGTTACAAGATCAGCTGTAGCGTCTGTGAATGTTGCAAAGCTTCTCCCATGTATGTTCAGGAAGTGTCCTGTTGATAAGTAATGTGGAAGCTGCAATTATGATACTTCCTTTTCACCATCACATGTGCATTAGTCTGTGAAGTGTCCAGTCCTCTGATATGACAGTGCTGAGCATAACCATTGCCTCCATAAACCAGTGACATCTCTTGGCTGTGGAAACCTGTCGAGAGCAGGTCATCTTATCTATTAGGAGCAAGAGGTTTGAATCCCCCTCGGCGAGAGGAGTGACAGGTCCTGCTCCACTCAGGGGTCCTATACTGGATTTGTCTGTGAGATCATCAGCTCCTCGAGAGGGAAGAGAGTATGCCAAGAGACAGAGAGTTTGTGGAATTCAGTTACTTCTTTAATGATAATGCACAGCAAGCAAACACAAACACAAATGCTAAGGTTATTGCTACAACAAGATATTGTCACATTTCCTATAGGTTGCCTCTAACAATATGCATAGTTAACATAAATAATAAGTTGCTAATAAGTTTCTAATTACCCAAAGAAATAAGCATAGCAATAGATAAATCATTCATTCATGGATTATACGACCTGAGTCCTTATGTTGGTTTTGGGTTACAGGTTCAGAGTCTGGTAAGGCGGTGTCAGGCTGTGGCTTCCAGATAGTTGAATTGATAATTTGACTTCAAAGCCTGCTTGACCACGAAGCTGGAGGTGTGTCTC
Organism: Grammomys surdaster; assembly: GCF_004785775.1. Lineage (NCBI taxonomy): Eukaryota > Metazoa > Chordata > Mammalia > Rodentia > Muridae > Grammomys > Grammomys surdaster. The sequence continues at coordinate 272 of NW_021607233.1, read as the reverse complement.
TCGGCTTGAAGTCCAAGAAGAGCTTGACCTCGAAGTTGAAGGTGTTGGTCTCTCGGTTAACTCTTTGATGACCGGGTGCTGAGGAGGCTTTGTTCAGAGGATCGCTTTAGCCAGTCATAGCTACAAGTGTGATGAAGTGCTCCAGACAGGCTCCTCTTTTATGCTGAATTTGGAGTTACTGATGACGTACATGGCAGATAACCACTCGTGTCTGGTTATCTCAGAACAGCTTCATTTCCAGACTTGCCTTTACAAGTACCAGACATGTCCAG
>NW_021607232.1:0-2342 GCF_004785775.1 Grammomys surdaster | reverse complement strand
GCTGTCACGCCCTAATAAACAGCCTCGCAATTGCTCCGGTACATGGTGTCTCGAGCAGATTACTGGGTGGTCGCGACTTTCTGAGACTTGAGAGAGGGTCTCCCCTCTGCGGAGGTTTTCAAGAGACAGAGAGAGAGCTAGTCTTTTGAGCTAGACAGGAGCTAGTGGTAGTTAAGAGTCAGAGAGAGAACACTGGCTTGAAACACATGGAGAGAGAAAGAGAGAGGAGGAGGGAGAGAGAGACCTGCCTAGTCTTGTGAACTAGGCTGGAGTTACTCACAGTTCCATGGAGAGGTTCTTGGCGGGTGCCAGCGGGGGGTACTCTTGGAGCTGGCTTTGTCCACATCCTCTACCACCTGTAAGGAACGATGTAGGCCCGTGCATGGGCACACACAGGCACGAGTCTCTGTTGCATTGTGGGTCCGTGTGTCTGCCATGATGCGGTAGGCTGGGATTGTAGTTCAGCATGGCAGGAGCACACGAAATCTTGGCTGAGTTTATTTCCTGCAACACCGGGCAAGCGCGACGGGGCCCAGCCCAGCATGGGGAGTTCTCACTCAGTCTGGTTCTACATGGGTGCAGAGCTCTTGGATTGGGGATCCCCAGGCCAAAAGTTGGCCAGAGACTGACTGGTCTCAAGCCTTGGGCTCTCAGACTGCTGAAAGGCCGCAGAAGGACCAAAACTGGAGGCATGTGGGCTCGTGACGAGCTGACCCACAGCTGAGAAAAATGAGAGGGGAGAGAAATTGGGGATCCCTGGGACAGGAGGCAGCCAGGAATCAACTGGTCTCAAGTCCTTAGGCTCTCAGACTGCTGAGAGGCCGCTGAAGGACTGAGACTGGAGGCATGTGGGCATGCAACCAGTCAACTCACAGCTGAGAGAAACAAGGGGGTGGGGGGGAAGAAAGAGGCCCTGGCAGCACCCATGGGAGATATTTGGTTACTGTACTTGCTTAGCAGACTCGGTGGCCTGGCTAGCTTGCTAGATGATGTGGGTCTCCATGGCTGGAACACAATGAAGTCCTCCAGATGAGAGATTAAGCAGCTGCAGCTTCAGTCAGCATGGGAGAAGCACGGAATCTTCACTGAGTCAATTCCTCACAGCACCAGACAAGTGTGGCGGGAAGCTCGGCTGCATTCTTCTTGCCCGGGCAGGGAACAAAGCCAGTCTGGGATTCCATGGGGGTGGGAGCAGGGCTCTCTCCAGTGGGGAGGTAGGGATCTCTGTTTGTGGTCCCAGACACTGCTGGGGGGGGTGCTCAGCAGAACAGAGACCGTTGGGAGGTCACGGAGCTGTGCTGTGTGAAGCGACAGGCTCAAATGCCGCGAGATAGGTGAGGGAAACAGAGAGAGCCTTGGCCCCATGTCCTGCAGGATGTATTCACCTGTAGCAGACTGGGGTGGCCACGTTCTTCAAGTCCGTGAGAGTCTATGCCCCACTTTGGGTGCTAAATATGGGAAAAAATAGGCTGCAGCGAGCGGTGGTAGTGTCCCAGAGGCTTTCCACTCGGCTGATCCCACATACAGGAGAAAGTCTAAGGTTCCAGAGGCTGGAGGCATTGGCGATGGCCAACCCCAATGACACAAGGAAGTCCTTGGATCCAAAAGAATTTATTGTCATGGTGGATGGTGGATGGATCTGGAAGTACCCCCTGTGAAACTCAGGGCAGTCTTGAGTTAAATAGGGAGGGAGAAAGGGGGAGGTTCTGGGGAAGAATGCTTAATTTGTTCCACCCTCTGGCCTTCATTAGTATGCAAATCCCTAAAGCCTGAGGCCTATGGTCACGCCCTCTCCCTATGCACTTTGGGAGGGGCTGGAATGGCCTACATGACTGAACAATGTAGGTCTATGGAGACAAGACTGCATGTCAGGATTCTGGGTTCTGGGGATGTGGCCAAATGCCTGCCATTTCTTACTTAGAGTCTCGGGGTTCTAGGCCCATGCTCAGCCATGAACCAGGATACCTTTACACAGTCCCACTCCATTGTTGGTGGTATTGCAAGCTGGCACAACCACTCTGGAACCCAGCCTAGTGTTTCCTCAGAAAATTGGACATAGCATTACCTGAGGACCCAGCTATACCATTCCTGGGCATATACCCAAAAGATGATCCAACATATTACAAAGACACATGCTCCAGTATGTGTATAGCTGCCTCATTTGCAATAACCAGAAGCTAGAAAGAACCCAGATGTCCTTCAACAGAGGAATAGATACAATAAATAAATAAATAAATAAATAAATAAATAAATAAAAGATAAATGTGGTACATTTACACAATGTTGTACTGCTCAGATATTAAAAACAATGAATTTATGAAATTCTTATGCAAATAGATGGA
>NW_021607231.1:0-1322 GCF_004785775.1 Grammomys surdaster | reverse complement strand
CTCTGACATTTTTAAAGTTTTTCAAAATTGAAATGCTCCTTCCCCAATGTGCTTTATACAGCGTGGATTACCAATAGTTGTCCTTTCAAATCATTTCATTTCTCACATGAAGATTTGGTAAATTGTGCATGTTTAAAAAGACATGGATATGTTAGATTTAAAACTCAGTAACAGACTTCCAGGTAAGATGGAAGATTAGAAGTCATGTCTGTAACTGAAAAACACACCAAAGATCTCTAGAACAAAAAGAAAAAGTCACACATAGAGGACTAGTCAGGAAGAAAATCAAACTCAGCAGTAGTCTCAATTAAAGAGCAACAAAAGAAAAAGAACACAAAGAATCTGTGAAATGAATAATTGTTTCCTTGAGAAAATTAGAAAGACTGAAAAATCCTTATCCACAGTAACTAACAGGCAGAAAAGAATATCCTAATTAACAAAATTATGAATGGAAAAGGGGACAGAACAAACACTGAGGAAATCCAGATGTTCATAAGGACAAACTAAAATCTGTATTCCATCAAATTGAAAACTAAAGGAATTGGGTAATTTTCTCAATACACATATCTTTACCAAACTTAAATCAAGACCTGATAAACAATATGAATGCAACCCCTAGTAAAATAGAAACAGTCATTAAAAGTCTCCTAACAACAACAACAACAACAAGTAAAAACAGCTAGGATCACATGATTTTAGCACAGAATTATATCAGTGTCTGAAAGAAGAATTAATGCCAATACCCCTCAAATTATTCCACAAAATAGACACAAAACACTGCACAATTCATTTTACAAGACCACAGATACCTTGATAACCAAATCACATAAAAGCCCTTCAAAGAAAATTACAAACCACTTTATGTTTGAATATATTTATAAAAATTCTCAATAAAATACTTACAAGACATATCCAGCAACACCTGAGAAAGATCATCCAAGATAGTCAAACGCTTGGCTTCATCTTAAAGGTGCAGGGGTAGTTCCACATATATGAATTAATAAATGTACTCTACCATAAAAGCAAACTAAAAGAAAAAAAACATATGATCATTTCATGATATGCTGAAAAGCCATTGGAAAAAAAATCCAACAATCCTTGAAAAAAGTCCTGGAGAGAAATAAGTGATACAGGGACCTGTCTAAACAAGAAAGGGAATTTGCAGGAAGCCCATAACCAATTTCAAATTAAATGCAGAGACACTCAAAGGAATTCCACTAAAAAATCAGGGACAAGACAAACTTGTACTCTATCTCCTTATCTAAAAGAGCATTGACATAATAAGTGATGGAAATCAAAATGGAAGGAAGGAAGTCAAAGTA
>NW_021607230.1:0-1489 GCF_004785775.1 Grammomys surdaster | reverse complement strand
GCTGAGGTGAAAGTGGGCCTAGAGTTTGTAGTGGTTTGAAAAAAAAATGGCCACCAGAGCCTCATAGGTAGTGGTACTATGAGGAAGAGTGGCTTTGTTAAAGGTGTGGCCTTGATGGAGGAAGTGTGTTTAATTCTCTTTCTGCTGCATGCCAACTAGGATGTATAACTCTCAGCTCCTTCTCCAGCACCAAATCTGCCTGCCTGCTGCCATGCTTCTCACCATATTGATAATGGACTAAACCTCTGAACTGTAAGCCAGCCCCAATTTAATGTTTTCCTGTGAGTCACCATCCTCTGCACCTGTGCTGTTATGCCCATTCACCCCATCTCCATGCGTTTCCCTGAGAAGACTGCTCAAGGAGAAATCCAAGCTTGGGTGGTAGGCTGCCGAGTGTGTCTCCTTGTTCCTGTTTTGATCCTTGTTCCTGTTTTTATTCCTGTTCTTGTTTGTGTTCCTGTTTTGTGGGGAGTATAAAAGGGAGCTATGCAGTTGAAAATATAGCATTTGGTTCTTTACCAGATGACTCCTTGTCTTTCTTTCTCTCACCCTCAAGCCCTCCACCGATCCAAGGAACTCAGTCAGCTATGCTGGTATAGCTGACATTTTCCTTTATACAAGTTGCCCTGGTCATGGTGTCTCCTCACAGCCTAACTAGGACAGAGTTGATTCAGGGTGACAGAGACTGGTCCCATTGCCAGGACAGCTGCACCAAACTGAGCTAGAAGTAGCAGAGCGATTCAGAGGAAGGGAACAGGAAAACAGAGGACTGATGTAAAGAATTGTATCTGGCCTGGGGTGAAAGGGACGAAGCACCCTTTAGCCAGTTTCTCTACACCATCTAAAAGGTCTTTTTGCAGATGTATCAGGAACAAATGTAGCTGGTTTACGATGAGAACGGCTGGAAGAGTTTGAGTGGAACATTTTGTTTGAGTATAGAGTGAAGTTCAATAAACAAAGGACTTAAGGGATGGGGTAAAAACTCTGAATCCGAGTAACAAGGAGGAGTGAAGTGATCCAGGAGGAGCCAGAGTCGGGGGGAACCAGAAGGCATTTTTGTCTGGTCCCTGTATCTTTTCAATTTCATTTCAACCAGTTAGGGTTTGTTGCCATAGAAGCAGCTTCGCTCTTGGAGGAGGGCTCGAATCCTACTTTTAGCAGCAGTCAGAGTTGTCCTTTTCAATCTTGGAGTACCGCCACAGCCAAGGAGTCCCGCAGGTCTAGAGGGATAGTAAGCTGATCTGAGCTGGTGAGACAGGGTAAATGATGAGGCGGAGGTGCAGTCCAGCTGTTTCAGTTCTGAGTCCTAAAAGCAATGTCCAGGGTGGTAAGAAGAGGGGTGAGCGGGATGGCCCACGGCCCATTAGTCCTCTTCTGGAGGTCGCCTGAGGTGCCTTTAGGGGTTTGAGTGAGCCGGGCAGTGGGCAGTGGTGGCACACATATTAATCCCAGCACTTGGGAGGCCGAGGCAGGCGGATTTCTGAGTTTG
>NW_021607229.1:0-2158 GCF_004785775.1 Grammomys surdaster | reverse complement strand
ACAGAGACATCTGGACTCTGAAGAGCTCTGCCACAAGCAAGATAACCGGAAATACAGACTCCAGTCTTACACAGTGAGGGCAGGTAACACTAGAGTTAACCAGATGGCGAAAGGCAAGCCCAAGAACATAAGCAACAGAAACCAAAGTTACTTGGCATCATCGGTACCAAGTTCTCCCAATATAGCAAGCCCTGGACACCCCATCACACCTGAAAAGCAGGATTCAGAATTAAAATCACTTCTCATGATGATGATAGAGGATTTTAAGAAGGACATAAGTAACTCCCTTAAAGAAATACAGGAGAGTACAAGTAAACAGGTAGAAGCCCTTAAAGAGGAATCACAGAAATCCCTTAAAGAACTACAAGAATCTTCCAACAACCCCAAAAGAAGATAACTATACAAACATAATTCTACCTCTAATAACAAAAATAACAGGAAGCCACAATCATTTTTCCTTAATATCTCTTAACATCAATGGTCTCAATTCCCCAATAAAAAGACACAAACTATCAGACTGGATACACAAACAAGACTCAGAATTTTGCTGCATACAAGAAACGCACCTCAGTGACAAAGACAGACACTACCTCAGAATAAAAGGGTGGAAAACAATTTTCGAAGCCAATGGTCCCAAGAAACAAGCGGAAGTAGCCATTGTAATATCAAATAAAATCGACTTTCATCCAAAATTAATCAAAAAAGATAAGGAAGGACACTTCATATTCATCAAAGGAAAAATCTACCAAGGTGAACTCTCAATTCTGAACATCTATGCTCCAAATGCAAGGGCATCTACATACATAAAAGAAACTTTACTAAAGCTCAAAACACACATTACACCTCACACAATAATAGTGGGGGATTTCAACACCCCACTCTCAGCAATGGACAGATCATGGAAACAGAAACTAAACAGAGACCCTTTGACATTAACAGAAGTTATGAACCAAATGGACTTAACAGACATCTATAGAACATTTCATCCTAAAACAAAAGAATATACCTTTTTCTCAGCACCTCATGGTACCTTCTCCAAAATAGGCCATATAATTGGTCACAAAACAGGCCTCTACAGATACAAAAAGATTGAATAATCCCTTGCATCTTATCAGATCACCACGGACTAAGACTGGTCTTTAATAATGACAAAACCAATGGAAAACCCACATGTACATGGAAACTGAACAACTCTCTACTCAATGATGACTTAGTCAAGGAAGAAATAAAGAAAGAAATTAAAGACTTTTTAGAACTCAATGAAAATGAGGACACATCATACCAAAACTTGTGGGACTCCATGAAGGCAGTACTAAGAGGAAAACTCATAGCTCTAAGTGCCTACAAAAAGAAACTGGAGAAAGCACACACTAACAACTTGACTGCACAACTAAAAGCTCTAGAACAAAAAGAAGCAAATATACCCAGGAGGAGTAGAAACCAGGAAATAATCAAACTCAGGGCTGAAATCAACCAAATAGAAACAGAAAGAACAATACAAAATATCAACAAAACCAGGAGCTGGTTCTTTGAGAAAATCAACAAGATAGATAAACCGTTAGCCAGATTAACCAGAGGGCACAGAGACAGTATCCAAATCAATAAAATCAGAACTGAAAAGGGAGACATAACAACAGAAACTGAAGAAATTCAAAAAATCATCAGATCCTACTACAAAGGCCTATACTCAACAAAACTGGAAAACCTGGATGAAATGGACAATTTCCTAGACAGATATCAGGTACCAAAGTTAAACCAGGAGCAGATAAACCATCTAAATAGTCCCATAACCCCTAAGGAAATAGCAGCAGTCATTAAAAGTCTCCCCACTAAAAAAAGCCCAGGACCAGATGGTTTTAGTGCTGAATTCTATCAGACCTTCAAGGAAGACCTAATACCAATTCTCTTCAAACTATTCCACAAAATAGAAACAGAAGGAACACTACCCAATTCGTTCTATGAAGCTACAATTACACTCATACCCAAAACCCACAAAGACTTGACAAAGAAAGAGAACTTCAGACCGATCTCCCTTATGAACATCAATGCAAAAATACTCAATAAAATTCTAGCAAACCGAATCCAAGAACACATCAAAACAATCATCCATCATGATCAAGTAGGTTTTATCCCAGGAATGCAGGGATGGTTCAATATT
>NW_021607228.1:0-4892 GCF_004785775.1 Grammomys surdaster | reverse complement strand
ATGGGGACAACATAGGAAATGTAAATAAATCATCCAATAAAAAAAAAAAATTCTTTGCTTTCATTAGTGTTGTTTTCCCAAGGGGGGACTATTGATTTTAAAAAATCCTATACTCCCTACAGAGGAGATAAAAAGTTAAACCTTGAAAATAAGAGAGAAAAAGGGTGAAAACAGTTGCCTGCTCTCTGGCTTGTTTACAAAAGAAAAGGGCTGTTTCAGAGCCCTCTTGGGAGCAAGAAAAAAAAATCCTACTGGAGAGATTCTCAGTTCTGCTTTCTCTGTCTATTGTCTGTCCTTGGTGCACCAATCTGTCCATTTGTGTTGTCTGTCTTTGTCTCATTGTTTGAATGATTGTTGTTCTATGTTTCATATTCAAAAGAAAAACTGGTTAAAACTTCCTGCTTGACTTAGTTTGAAACTTGCTTGGAAATAACAGTTTCAATTTACACAATAGAGGCTGATAATTTAGCCTGCTCTGTGGCTGGGAGGAGGGCAACCTTACTTTCCTCACCAGATGCCACCACTTAGTTGCATTTTTAGGGGTGTTCCTCTCACCCATTCCTTTTTAGTAGTGCCAACATATCTTGTCCCCTTATTGGGAAGGGATCTTCTAGCTAAGTAGGGAGCTTTATTTCCTTTCTTCCCCCCATTCACCTAAACCCAAGCTCACCAGCAGCCCCTCTGCTCCTTCTGCTAGCCAGTCAACCTACTAACCCTAACATGTTTCCTTTATCAGTTTCTCAGGTAGAAGCCCCAAGTCTCGGACATCCAGAATGTCTCTGTTGCTAAACATCATTCTCCTGTTGTCATCTAATTACTGGGCTCTCCCAGATATGTCACCCAAGCTCAATACTCTCTCTCTCTTTCTCTAGGGCCTCAGGAAACTTAAGCCTATCATTTCTGACTTCTTAAGGAAAAATCTCCTTCACACTATCTCTTCCCCCTTTAATACCCCTATACTAGACTAGCAGTTATGAAACCTAATGGAACCTATTGCAAGACCTAAGGCACATTAATTCTGCAATAGTTCCTCCTCCATCCTGTTGAGGCTAAACCTTACACATTTCTTTCCACTATCCTCTTGGAGACTTCCCACTTCTCAGTCCTAGATCTCAAGGATGCATTTTTCTTTGTTCTTCTAGATTCCCAGTCACAGAACATATTTGCCTTTACCGGGACAGATCCTGACACCCAATTTTCTACTCAACTTACCTGGACTGTTCTACCTCAGAGATTCCAGGACATCCCATACCTATTTTGCCAGGCCCTGGCTTCTGACTTACTTTCTCTGTCTCTCCCTAAATCTAAGATTGTTCATTACATAGACAACATTCTTCTCTGTAGCCCCCCTCTCTAAAAATTAGCCAAACTGACACCTCTGCTCTTCTGAATTTACTTTCAAGTTGAGGCTACAGGCTCTCACCTTCTAAAGTTCAATTGCTCACTCCTCAGGTCACCTATTTGGGTCTAACAATTACCCCAACCCACAAGGCTATTACCTTAGATGATAATGAATCTGACTCAGTCTCTAACTGTTTCTTCTACAAAGAAAAAGATTTTATTATTCCTAGGAATAGCCAGTTTTTTATGCTCTTGTTTTTTTCCTTTTCCCTCCTTTCCCACCCCTTATATGAAATGGTGTTTGGCCCCACCCACAAATCTCTTCTCAAACCTACTACCAAGACTTTTCAAAGGCTCCAACAGGCTCTCCTTAAGGCCCTAGCTTTACACCTCCCTGATCTAACTTGTCCTTTTTCTCTCTACATAACTGAAAAAGAGGGATTTGCCCATGGAGTCCTGAGATGCTCTTTTGCACCTGTAGCACACCTGTCATAAAAAACTAGATCCAACCATCCAGGGATGGGCACCTTGTATTCATACCTTAGCAGCCACTGAACTCCTTATTCAAGAGTCAAAAAGGCTAACTTTTGGGTGGCCTATAACTGTTTTATCTTCTCATAAACTGTCATACCTCCTAACTTACAAAGGCTTATAGACTCTACCTCCCCCCAGGGTTTTTTCTCTTCAGGTAGCGCTACTAGAAGACTCCACACTCACCTTCCAATAATGACTACCTCTTTAATATTTCTAATCTTCTTCCTCGACCAAATACTAACCACTCCCTATCTCACTCCTGCACTGAAACTTTAGAGGAACTATTAAGTCATCCTTCACACATACAGGAGGGTACATTGCCTAAGGTTATCTAGAGCTGATATACTGATGGCATCTCCTTTCTAAATGAAGGGGACAGAAGAGCTATCTATGCTATAGTGTCAGACACAGAGGTGGTTGAGTCACAGGTCCTTCCTGCTCATACCACCAACCAGCAGGCTGAACTAATAGTCCTTACCAGTGCCTTTCAACTGGCACAGGGACAATACCTCAATGTCTACACAGACTCTAAATATACTTTCTGTATTCTCCTGTCTAATGCTCCTATCTGGAAGGAGCATGGGTTACTTACAACAAAAGAAGGATCAGTAACTAATGCAAACCAAATTATGGCCATGTTAAAGGTCTCCCATCTCTCCACAGCTATTGGGATTGTCCACTGCAGATTCTACCAGATAGATGACTCCATTGTCTCCAAAGGAAACAACAAGACTGACAAGCAGCTAGAACTGCAGCCTTAGAAGCCTAGACTTGTCTCACTCTCCCCAGGACATTCTTACACTGCAGTCCACATCCTCACCCTCACTCCCTGACATTCATCAAACTCTATCCTATCTTTATTAACTGTTTCATCCTAATGACAAAGTATTGTCTTATTTTGTTAAGACCCACCTACAGCCTACTCCTGACGACTTACATTTTTTTTAAAATCTACCAATACCTTTTGAAAAATTGGTCAGATGTTGTTGTGGATAGCCCTGGCCTTGTATTTTGATACTAATTTCCCTTTCCCATGAAGGACTGCAGAGGAGGTATGAGTCATTACACAGGTGATTTCTGGTGAACCTTCTGCCCATCTTAATTTGTAAAATACAGGCTGAAGCCAGTGATTAGGCAGAGGAAGGGGAAGTGGAGAAATAAAGGCTGGAGAGAGAAGAGAGAGGGGGAGAATGACTTGAGGACAACTGGATGAAGACAATGCAGGAGGAAGACAACGGAGATGACAACAACTGGGGAGAGAAGAGAGAGAGGATGACTGGGGAGAAGAGACAGAAGACAACTAGAGGACAGCAGAGGAGGATGACTGGGAAGCAGGAGGTAGAAGGACAAATGCAGGGTCTGGAAAACCCTCAAGTTATAAGTGTCTCATAGCTGGGGAACAGAGTAGTGTAGTGGTATCTGCCCAATCTAGGCTTACAGAATATATTCATAATTACTGAGTTGTGTTTTCATTGACCGGTCCTAATCGGGTTGGAGATTTAAATATCTCCCACTACAGATTGGCACCCAATGTATTGATTAGAACTCAAGTAACCTGAGGTAAAACCCCACTCTAGCTGAGTGGGTCATGGGGGCGTGGCTGCAGAGCGGCAGAGAGACTTCCTCTCCCAACCCCCTAAATGGAGAGCTATGGCTAGAGTCAGGAGCAGTGCTTGGCCTGCAGCTGAGCTTGATCAATGCCCTGTGAAAACAAAGGGAGGAACATGGCTGCCTAATAGTTTTCAGGCAGAAGCAGTGAACTGAGGGCTCTGAACCAGGTAATTCTTTGATTTAAAGAGGAGATATATAACCTTTTGATACTTGAAGGTGAGAAACACAATGAATGTCTTTTAAGTTTTATGTGATGAATAGTTTGACAAGAATTGACTTAGGGAAAATTGTCACTGGCTCTAGAGTAATGAGTACAGTGTACAAGTGGAAGCTGAATGGTTTGACAAGAATTGACTTGGGAAAATTGTCACTGACTCTAGAGTAAAGAGTACAAGTGGAAGGTGCTCTGGAGTACAGAGCCAAACAGATAGATGGTATAAATAAAAACCTGTTCTAGGCAGAGGGCCGAACAGAAAGATAGTGTAAATCAGGTGTGATCAGATGATATATAGTTATATTGCCTCACAAGAGACTTGGGTTCTGTCTAATGTGGGCTTCATGGGAATTCTGGGTTCATTTCCTGCTTGACAAAATAGGGAAAGAAGATGGGTGTGATTTTCAGTTTTGTGGTTACATTGTTCCTCTCAGAAAGAGGTCAAGACACTTCCGGTTTGGGCCCAAGCATAGAGCAGGTCACAAGCGGCAGCTCTGTACCCAACCCCAGAAAACCGAGAGAAACAGGGACTCCCAGGAGCTTGAACTCACGAAGCATCCCAGGTAAGGAAAAAGCAGCACTCACCCCAAACAGGGAGCAACCGGGACCCACTGGGACCCAGGAATTCACTCCTGGCCCGGGGCGGGCTCCATCCGGTCTGGGCCCGAGCACTTGCGAATCCCGGGAGGCAGCTCTGCACCCAATCTCGCAGAATCCAGAGGAAGCGGGGCTCGCAGGACCTCTGTGCCAAGCAGGGTCTTGGGCTAGGAGGTGGGCAGTGCTTGCCCCCAAACAGGGAGCGGCTAGGACCCACTGGGACCCAGGAGTTCACTCCAGGCCCGGAGCGTGGGTTCCTTCCGGTCTGTGCCAGAGCAGATCCCGCGAGTCAGCTCTGCACCCAATCTCACAGATCCTAGAGGTAGCTGGGCTCTTGGTGGCTCTAGCTAGCTCAAGCAGTTTCTTAGGCTAGGAGGTGGCAGTGCTCGCCCCCAATCAGGGAGCAACTGGGACCCACTGGGACCCACTGGGACTCACTGGGACCCAGGAATCCGCTCCTGACCCGGAATCCCGGCCCCTTCCGGTTTCCACCTGAGCACCAAGCACATCTTGGGCCTCAGCTATAACTCAAGCAGCAAAACCCATCACAAACAGTTCTGACACAACCTAGATAATAGGAAAGACAGGCCCCAGT
>NW_021607227.1:0-2681 GCF_004785775.1 Grammomys surdaster | reverse complement strand
GATCAGCTAATGAGCCTCTTGGAAGGTTCAGTAGGAGATTCCTTCTGGGAACTGTTGTCTGGGCCATCCACACTTGTTACTGACCGTTGAGTCACAGATGGTGCACCAAGAGGCCAGGTGAGGACATAGCAGTAGCTTGTATATGGAAGAGGGACCCGGCACAGGAGAGCTGGGAAGTGATCCCTAGAGTCCCAAGTCAGTGTGGCTGAGACCACAGCGAAGCACAAAGCAATGAGAAATCGCTCTTCTGAGTGGGTATGTGAGGACAGCTAGACTGAGGGTTATTGTGTTCTATAAAAGTATAAGGAGAGAAGGAATATGTTCAGTGGATGTGTAGTCAGATTTGGGGGGAGAGGTGCTTCCATAACCCCATGCTGAGACATCCCTTACCCAAGAGACCAGGCACACAAAGGTATAGTATAGAATAGAGTTTACTCAGGGTATGGGTAGGGAACTTGAGGGAGTAGAGACAACAACAGGCAGAGAGAGAGAGAAGGAGAGAGAGAGAGAGAGAGAGAGAGAGAGAGAGAGAGAGAGAGAGAGAGAGAGAGGAAGAAGAAGAAGAAGAAGAAGAAGAAGAAGAAGAAGAAGAAGAAGAAGAAGAAGAAGAAGGAGGAGAGAGAGTGAGTAAAGGAGTAGAGTCCGGACATGAGCACTTAGAGTGGGGGGAAGGGAGTGAGGAGAGAGGTGGAGCAGAAGAAAGAAGACACAGCAGGAGCAAGAGAGAGGAAGGACAAGCAGCCCCTTTTATACTGAGTCAGGCATACCTGGCTATGTTGTGGAGCCTAGACAAAATGCCTTCATGAGCTGCCTAGCAGCTTACACCTCAGTATCCAAGTTCCCTGAGTCCTCTCTCCCGTTGAGCCCATGTGTGATACTAGTGAACCCTGTGCAATCTGTTCTGCATCCGTCCATTAACTAACCCAAGAACTATCACCAGACACCACCCATTCCTGGACCTTGACCTTGTTCTCTCTCCAGACTCTCAGACTGCTCCTTTGGGAAATTGTTTACTTGAAACCTTGAGCCTTTGTCACTGAACTCTCCAAGGCTCTCATGCCCCAGGAACCTCTACACCACAGCCATTTAAATGAGCAACCACTTACTTTTCCGGTATTCAGATAGCTTCCTTCAAGCTGCAGTCCAGGGTCACCTCACCTCTATAGTCTGCCACCTGGGAACACAGCTTCCTTTCCATAGAAGAGGATGAAAGCCATGGTGGGTGTTGGGGGAGAATCTGGACTGCCTATGTGACTTCTCATAGATACAACATTACTCTATGGGTGATGAAAGTATTCTAGTAAGAGCTTGACTATTTTCAAAACAGATACATTTGAAAAGAACTTAAAAGGAATTTAAGTTATGTAACAATGTATCTCAACTTTTATTTGCTCTTAACAAGAACAAGGGCTGTGGAAAGAGAGCAGGAGATGCTCAGAGAAGAGCAGAGGCCCCTGAAAGGGACAGAAGAGATGGCATGGTGAGAGGGAGGGGAGTGCAGAGGAGAAGCAACTGTGACTGGATCTGTCACTGACAGGCACAAGTGACAGGCAACAAGGATTGACCCTGCAGCTGCTGCCCCTGGACGGAGACTGTATTCATGTGAAGTTTTTTGAGGGTGTCCTGACATGTGAGAGAGACTAGGGGGTCCTCACGTTGAATTGTGACTCCTCAGCCATGTAAAGGGAAGAAACAGCAGTGTGCACAGCATTACAGATGACCATCAAGGACATGTGCTTAGTCAAGCCAGAGCCACTATAATGGGCTGTTACATCTATGATTCAAGTTGTGAAATAAACTATTGAAATGGAGAAATTATGAATTCTGTAGAGCATTGGGTCATTGCCTTAGGATTAGAGAAGGCCCAGGAGCCTGAAAAGTTAACCAAATGGTGTCACCTTGTGAAATAGAAGGTTCTGTACCTTGTTTGTCACAGTGATTCCATGAACCCATAACGGTGGTAAATAATCAGGGACTACTGCAGACACACAGAAATGAGTGTTGACAAAGCCAGTGGAATTTCAGTGTGTTCGGTGGTCAGGCCCACTGGGCAGTCATGGCAAAGGAACACCATTTACCATGTGGTATCCAAGAAGCAACAGGGAGTAAGAGGAAGAAGACACAGCCAAGATGTGGTATTTGATGGGGTGCTCCCAGTGACACAGTGTCTGTAGTAAACCCCAATTCCCAGTGGACCACTAAGAACTCTACTCATTCTATGAGGTAATCCAGTCATCAAGTCAGAGGCCTCCCCAAGCCATCTCTGCAAACTCAGACACAACCAGAGGCAAGCTCTGTTAATCTCCATTCTGCCCTGCAGTCCAGCCAAGTGAACAATCGCAGTGACCGTTCACATCTCCCTTCTGTCTGCTGCCGTTCTCTTCTCTATGACTCCTTCAGAGCTATGCAAGGGAGACATGGTGATGCTTTTTGTAGAACTCTGAAACTTTTGCAGGTGTATTCATAGAGTTGATCTTCTCCTTCTCCATCACTGGGCAGAATGCGGTTGATGGCCATGTTCTATCGCCCTCCAGAAGACAGCTTGGGAAAGAGTAAATACAAAACCAAGGGAAGTGGCTGTTCCCATCACCCACCCAGAGGGGACTGTGTGCAAGCTGACAGTGATGCTATTCCCAAGGAAGACCTCAAGTGGGATAACAGTTGTGAGATCCTCAGGAAAC
>NW_021607226.1:0-3014 GCF_004785775.1 Grammomys surdaster | reverse complement strand
AGATCCAATAACCAAGCATTGTATCTGTGAGAACTCTGTCAGGGCACTATGCATACTATGCAGTGGAGTATAAAAGGTTTGCTGTATAAACTAGTATGGTTTTGTGAGTATGTTACAGACAACATTTATGAAGATAGAATAACGTTTAAAGAGGGTAGTAGTACTACAGAGCTATAATAGTGATTTATGAATCCGTTTGGTTTTGTCCAAGTA
Organism: Grammomys surdaster; assembly: GCF_004785775.1. NCBI lineage: Eukaryota > Metazoa > Chordata > Mammalia > Rodentia > Muridae > Grammomys > Grammomys surdaster. Next base: position 2,801 of record NW_021607226.1, on the reverse strand, counting down.
CTACTAAATATGCACACTTGATGGCCAGCTTTATAAGCTTTCTGAAATAGGCATAGCGGTTGTCACTGCATTTGCTGAAACATTTGTCATATTTTATATAGTAAAATCTCAAGTATTTTATGTGATTCAGGGTAGTAAATCTGGTTATTCAAATTTTGTAATAACTGGAATGGCTGAATATATCAATTTTTCTAGTCATAAAAGTCTCCATGTAGATTTGGTAAGACTCATGTGCTGAGGCAGGACCCATGGAGGACACATGATGTTTGGAGGGCATATAAAAAGGACTCAATGGAGGGACAGGACCTAGCTTGGCTTGCTTGTAGAGCTAGCTGGGCAATGCTTGTTGGTCTCAAAGTTTCACTGATCATCACTTCTTCAAGAAAGGCACAAGTGAAAACTGTGCCTGACACTCCTGCAGGTTTGAATCCCTCCTCCCTGGCTGTTCCTGCTAGGTAATGCCATCTGCTGCTATTCTAACACTACTGAATTGAATTGGTGATACATCCATGAAGTGTTTGGAAGTGTGTCCTGCTGCTAGGGCTGACAAATGAACTGACTGCTGATTTCCTAACAATGTCGATGGAATTTGGCCCAAAGAACTATTTCTAAACAGGCCCACTTTCTCCATATCCTTTCTTTTCCACTACCTCTGTAGTGGGCTAGAAGGAAAGTTAAAGCACTTAAGAATCATCGTTAGAAATAGGATTTGAAGAATATTAAAATTACACGAGGGGTTTGGGGCCTGTCAAGGGCTTCAAGCTAGATGAATTCATTTCTCATTCATGTATGAAATGACCCAATAAGTAGAGAGAACTCAGATGAAGTTTTAAGATGCAGTGTAATTTTTGGTTTATTTATCTGGATTTGAAATGGAACAAATAAGGAAAACACTTCTTGTAAAGGTACTTGGAGAAAGTTTGAGTGCCTGTTGGCTCTGCAGGCCATTGTGACAGAAAAGGAGAAGGCTAGCAAACTGTGTACAGAAGAAAACCAGGTAGCCCAGTCTGAGGCAGTGCCCATTTCCTTCTTCTCCTAGCCTACCAGATGCTCCTGATAAAACAGCTAAGTTTGCTGTTGATGTTTATTTCAATCTTAACCTCAGAGAAACATCACTAGGGTCAAACTTATGCTGGAAACTGTCTTACTTATACCTCAAGAGGCCTTTTGGCTTCTAGGTCGCACACTGCAGCAACTCTTAAAAAGCAACAATATCCTCCCATCAGCATGTCTGTGAGCCTTTCCCCTGTGAGACCCTACCTATGAGCACCCTGAACAGTATCAGCATGGAGCCTTTTCCTCCTGCCTCTAAAATACAGCCAGCTGTCAAGTAGCTCAGGAACCGGAGAAAGCTAAGAGGGGAAATCAAGGGAAATTCTGATGCTTGAATATTTAAAAGAGCTTGTTGTAATGTGTGTCTAAGAACATTGGGTTCACTCAAAAGAGTTGTACTTGTTGGATAGGAAACATCTTTGTTACTGGAAATCTGGTGCAGGGAGACCAGAATGTATCTGGGGAAGAGAAATAGTGGGTAAGCTGGCTCCATTTCTAGGACCCAACTCACTCTAGTATTCTAGTAAAGCAGAAAATTGAAAACTTCATTGGCAGGTGTAGCCAGCTTTAGACCATTATTGTGAATTCCGGGTCCCTTCCCAACTGTCCATCAACCTCATAGTTTAACTGGAACATTTTGCACACAACTATGCACACTCTAATGGCAACTGTGAGACATGATAAGACCAGGAAAGGATGACGGAGAGGTTAGAACCAGGATTGTGCCAAAAGGAGCTTCAGAGACAAAGGAGGAGGTCAGTAAAGCCAATGCCTCAGTATTCCAGATTGGCCCTTGCTGTCACTTAGGAACCATGACCTGAGGGTTCACCATGGGTACTTCTGTCCTGTCAAAGCATCTGAAAAACCACTGGAAGAGCAGAGTTGGATTAAGGTGGCCACACTCCCATGGGTCAGCACCAGGACCATACCTCTGGCTCCCTGCAAATATAGAGGGTGACTGGAGCAAGCTCCTGGAGCAGGTAGATGCCCTAGCTTTATGGGCCAGTGAGAAGGAAAAAGAAGTTCCAAGGTCAGAGAGGGCCATAGAATGGTGGGAGAGGAGTGGGAGAGGAAAGGAACAAGCACTGGAGGAGGAGGGAACAGCTATCCTGGAGATGAAGTAGAAGGAGAGAGCTGAGAAGGAGGTATGCCTACAGCCAGAAAAGAACCTGCCTGAAGCAATACATTCTGTCCAGTCTGTCTAAACTCTGCTTGTGGACAAGCATTTGGAAGACACTGGATTTCATCATTTGGTTCCTGCTCAAATATGAAGCAAATACTGTATGGGGTGCTTTGAAGAAATGAGCAATCACTTGAGTTAGTCTTCACAGGTATGAGCAGACCAAATGCCTATCTACAGACTTCCCAGGGTTTTCTCACCCATGGTTAGAACTTCAAAGTTCACTAAGGAGACATTCGTGTTAGTTTGTTGTGGGTGTCTGAGTTGTTTCAGGTGTGGATGCACCGGTCAGAAGCCCTTGGTCTCAGTGGAGTGGAAGATTCCAGTGGAATGTGTGTACCTGAGCTGCTCACCCCCAGAGAAGCAGAGACTCTGCTAGAGGACAGAGGCATTTGTTTCCATTCTGTTGGCCACTCAAGACAGGATACAGAGGTTATTCTCTGTGATCCAATGATGGGAAGACTAAGCCTTCCTCCTGAGCTCTCTGGTCCTTTGCAATGAATCTCCTCTTCTGGCCTTAAGACTTTGTTTTATTCTCATATTAAAGGTGTTTCAGCTGTATAACTTT
>NW_021607225.1:0-1384 GCF_004785775.1 Grammomys surdaster | reverse complement strand
CCTCATAATTCATGTGTCCTTTGCTGCCTTTCCTGACTGATCAGGCCCAGTTGTCTACATACTTGTGCAGGTCATCAGTGAATGTGCGCTTCCTACTGGAAGTCATGGCAGGAGGCTGAGCCTGGGCAGCCTGGCTACTCACTGTTCCTACAATGGTGTTTGTGCTGCCCATTAGTTGTTCTTATTCTACAGAAACTTCTACCATGAGGTCAATAATAGCAGCCTCTCCTGGAAACAGTTCATTTCTTAGCTGTTCTCAAGGACATGGAGTCTTTCTCCAGGCTGTCCTGTTGTTGCCCTTCTACCTGTCACAGACTCAGGGAGCCAGTGTGACCCAGGACAGAGCCTTTGGGAGAAACCTGAGTCTATTTTGCTTGAGCTTGAAGTGGGTGGGGCACATCCTATCTTTAGAACCCGGATTTCAGTGAGCTAAAACCAGACAAAAACTACCTCCTTGGAGGACCAGAAGGACTAGGTTGCACTTTGGTGTCAGCAAATACATTGGTGACTCCAGTACCCTCTGGGTCTGATTTAATTGACTTTAAAAGCCAAACTCACAATTGCATCACACCAGAGGCAGGGTAGTGACCTATAGTTTCAACAGTTCTCCTTCTTTGTATTCAAACAATTAAAACTGGATCTCCCCAGCTCCAGGTGTGGAGGCTGCAGGACAACATTTTCTCAGCAGTATTGCTTAGCTTGGGTGAGCCATTGGATAAAACTCAGGCCAAAGGGAGTCACACTGGGTGGTGACAGTCTTTGCACTCCTTGCACACATCTGAATGTTTGTGTACTTTTCTGCAGACCTAGGTATGAAATCATTGTAAGAAATTAACATCACACTTAAGTGTGTCTCAAATCACTTACACATATGTTAATGAAACTCATCCCCAGACTTCTTGGTGAAGGATGAAAATTTTCTAAAATATTTTCCTATCACATACTCAGTAATAAGGATTTAGAATGCATGCATTTTGTGGATATATTATTCAAAAATTAAACTATGAGTCTAGGTGTGTGTGTTTAATATCTCATCAATAAGCTTTCAGAATTTTGTGGATTCAAGATTTTTTCCTTTGTCCTTTGATCTTCTGCATCGTTGTTTCTAAGTGTGCATTGGCTATCATCACTTGGTATCCTCACCCTATATATTTTGGTGGATGGGTAAAATACATTGATAGAACATTTAAGGAGAGTGTAAGCTAAAAATATCTGTAAGCTTCGCTTCTGTGACTTTTCCCTTCATGGGTAAACAGCGCTCTTCCATTTTCATGTCCTGTTCGTTATCACTCTCTACTCCTTGCTCAGTGGCTATTTAATCTTGTAAATTAATTAAACTTAGAAATAGGTAATTTTATTGCCAAGTCTGGTGCCCCATTCCATT
>NW_021607224.1:0-2039 GCF_004785775.1 Grammomys surdaster | reverse complement strand
ACCAGTCATTGGTTGGCCACTCCCACAATTTCTGGGCCACCTACACTGAAGCACATCTTATAGGCAGGACAAATTGTAGATTGAGGGTTTTGTTGCTGGGTTGGTGTTCCAGTCCCTCCACTGGAAGTCTTGTCTGGTTACAGGAGATGGTCAGTTTAGGCTATCTATATCCCATTACTAGGAATCTTAGCTAGGGTCGCCCTCGTAGATTGCCAGGAGTTTCCATTGCACTAGGTTTCTACCTTGGCCCCCAAATGCCCCCCAATTCCAGTTGTCTCTTCGAGGATTCCCTCCCTGCATCCTCTTCCCGCTTGATCTCTCCTGGTCTCATCCTCACCTGCTCCCTGTCTACCCACAATATCTCTTCTAGTTCTTCCCAGGGAGAGTCATATGTCTCCACCTTAAGCCCTCCTTGTTACTTAGCCTCTCTGGGCCTGTGGAGTGCATGTATCTCCTTTACCATATAGCCAATATCTACTTAAAAGTGAATATACACCATGTTTCTCTTTCTGGGTCTAGATTACCTCACTCAGAATTTTTTTTCTAGTTCCATACATTTGACTGCAAGTTTCATGATGTTATTATTATTTTTTTAACAGCTAAGTAGTACTTCATCGTGTAAATGTACCACATTTTCTTTAACCATCTTTCAGTTGAGGGACAGCTGCATCATGTTTTGTAAAATATCACTTTCATTTTGTATTGAGTTTTAAAGTTAATTAATTGATACAGGATCTCTCTTCATAGCTCTGGATGTGATGGAACTCACATACAGACCAGGCTGGTCTTAAACTCAAAGAGATCCTCCTACTTTTGCCTCCTGAATGCTGTGATTAAAAGAATGTACAACCATGCCCAGCTAAAGGCCCATTTTAAGAGGATTTTTAAAGGTGTTTATTAATGTGAACTTGAAAGAATTAGGCATAGAAATAGTTTTTCTTTTTTTCTTTTTGTTTGTTTTTCTAGTGTTAATTTTTTTTTATAATTTATTTTTTCTCAAATTGTAATTCATTCACACAGGGGTTATAAACACAGAAAGGCAGGATGTGGGGAAGGGAATGGCACTGGAGTGTGGGTGTTCAGGGGGAATACAGATATCTTCAGAACTGGGTATCGGCTGGGTGAAGGTTCAGGGGACAAGTCACTATGACTCTGCCTATGACTCACTTGTCCTTATCTAAGTTGGTATTATCTACCAAGGCTACCTATTTACAAGGTCTATGCCTACTCAGGCTTGTAAATTTCCACAAAAGCTGCCTGTTGACATTAGCTTATAGCCATCTGTTTCAATGTTTTTCCACTGAGACCCAAGACTTGGTGTTAGTATACATGTATGACAGGCCTATTGCTGATTTTAGGCCTATGGCTGATTTAGGCCTTCAGTGTGTAAGCAGGGCTGCCCCTGACATCTCCTCCCTTCTCTAAGTATAGAAGGGCTGTGGCAATTCTAAACTTGTGAAGGTGGGGATAGAGGCCTGACCTCCAGTACTTAAAGGAGACCTTGTAATGGTTCCAATCCCCCTGTCATTGTCCAGTGAGGCATGAGGGCCATACCCGTCCTGATGTCTTTTTCCTGGAGAGGGGATACTTTTGACATCAACCCCTATGCAGTCAGGCTTGTCCCTCAGGGAACCCGATAGATATTTTTATCTTTTATTTATATTCTCTTGCAGTGCTTAGCCTCGCAGCCTAAGCAAGAATTCAGATCGCCTGTCAGAGGGGGTTCTGGGTGGCCCCTCTCTGCTGGTCTAGGGGCAGAAGTCCCTCCTTTTAGGTTGGGTGGAGATGGGTTTTGGGAACACCCTGTATAAAGTAACAACCTTATCTTGAGTCTCGTGGTCCTCCATAGCTAACTTATGAGAATATATCTGAGTAGGTTTTGCTACCAAATTATTTATCTGTTGTATCACAGTGTTAGTCCGCCTATTTGAGGGCCAGGGACCAGCAGAAAAAAGCAAAAGGAACCCAAATAATGGTCCCAAGATGGGAGGAAATAGGGTTGACAACCTTGGAGAGGCTGAAAACCAATTCTTGTACCA
>NW_021607223.1:0-1870 GCF_004785775.1 Grammomys surdaster | reverse complement strand
GTGTGTGTGTGTGTGTGTGTGTGTGTGTGTGTGTGTGTTTCTTGTGCATTTGTTGTTGCTGGGTTTTTTTTTTCTTTTTAAACTTAGATGTGTGATCTTCCACTGTGTTGCTGATTTATTGGGAGCTATGGTTTTAGAGAAAATGACTCTCATTCTCCCAATGCTCAGTGTAATTTTCATCTCAGAGGAGTCATCATGAAGCTACAAATGTCCTTTAGAAAGACTGTGCTGTGCACTTACTGTGAAAGCAAGCATGCCTGACCAATGATTGTTCTGATGCCCTGGAAGAGAGGTGGACTTCCAGGGGTGGCACTCTGGGATCCAGCTCCTCAGTGTAACTGAAAATACAGCTTTATTGCTTTGTAAAGCGTCAGTTACTTTATCTCTAGCATATGGTGATAAAATTAGTAATTTGGAGTGTGAAGTAGTCTCTAAGTGATATATGGGAAAAATGCTAGCACATGACAGTTTTTAATAGGCCATTTGTATATAAAATTGTAACTCATAACCAAACTAAAACTGAGTAACAACTTCTAGACAGATCCTTCTACACTACTTTTTTTATATTCTTTTTTTATTGGATATTATATTTACATTTAAGATGTTATCTCTTTATCCCATTCCCCCCACCCAGGAACCCCCTATCCCATCCCCGTTCTATGAGAATGTGCCCCCAACTACCTTCCCTCTCCGACCTCCCCACCCTCAAATTCCCCCACACTTGGTGTCTAGCCTTCATGGGACCAAGGACCTCCTCTCCCATCTATGCTCCACAAGGCCATCCTCCCCTGCATATAGAGCTGGAGTCATGGGTCCCTCCCTATGTTCTCCCAGGCTGCTGGTTTAGACCCTGGGAGCTCTGGTTGGTTGGTATTGTTGCTCTCCTCATGGAGCATCAAACCCTTTCAGCTCCTTCAGTCTTCTCTCTCACTCCTCCATTGGGAACCCCATGATCAGTTCAATGGTTAGCTGTGAGCATCCACCTCTGTATATGTCAGGCTCTGGCAGACCTCTAAGGAGACAGCTATATCAGGCTCCTGTCAGCATGCTCTTTCTGGCATCCACGTCAGCATCTACCTTTGGTGACTGCACATGGGATGGATACGCAGGTGGAACAGTCGCCAGACAGTCCCTCCTTCAGTTTCTGTCCCACACTTTGTCTCCATATTTACTCCCTTGAGTATTTTGTTACTTTTTCTAAGAAGGACCAAAGCACCCACACTTGGTCTTCCTTCATCAGCTTCATGTGGTCTCTCAGTTGAATCTTGGCTATTTCAAGCATTTGGGCTAAGTGACTGGATATAAAATCAACTCAAACAAATCAGTAGACTTCCTCTACTTAAAGGGTAAACAGGCTGAAAAAGAAATTAGGGAAGTGACACCCTTCACAATAGTCACAAAAAATCTAAAATATCTTGGAGTGAATTTAACCAAGCAAGTGAAAGATCTGTATGACAAGAACTTGAAGTCTCTGAAGGAAGAAATTGAAGAAGATCTCAGAAGATGGAAAGATCTCCCATACTCATGGATTGGCAGGATTAATATAGTAAAAATGGCCATGTTGCCAAAAACAATCTACAGATTCAATGCAATCCCATCAAAATTTCAACTCAATTCTTCATAGAGACAGAAAGACCAATTTGCAAATTCATTTGGAATAACATAAGACCCAGGATATCGAAAACTATTCTCAACAATAAAAGAACTTCTGGGTGAATCATCATCCCTGACCTCAAACTGTACTAAAGAGCAATAGTGATAAAAAAAAAAGAAACTGCATGGTATTGGTACAGAGACAGGCAGGAAAATCACTGGGATAGAATTGAAGATCCAGAAATGAACCCACACACCTATGGTCACTTGATCTTTG
>NW_021607222.1:0-8276 GCF_004785775.1 Grammomys surdaster | reverse complement strand
TCAGCAAGCTGAAGGCACCCTTGTTTTTATATATAGCTGTTTCCAAAGCCAGTCATCCATTTCTACTAACGATGAAAACAATGCTCAGATTTACTGAGAAAGAGACTTCCTGCAGCTAGCAACAAAACAAAAACCCAAAGTCGGCTCTCTCCAGGTCCGGTCAGTCAGGAAGTGCCTCCTGGGACGTAATTCTGAGGCATCTGTGCTCTGCACACGGTAGATTTCCAGTCACTGTGTGAATTAACCAACATTTGCTGCTGAGTGCTTAGAGCTGGGATGGGAGGCTGTGGGAGAGCAGCAGCTTACCAAAACCAGAGTCACTAAGGGTCACACCAGCAAGAGGATTCCCACTAGGAATCCTGCACGTCACTAAGAGTAACTAACACCAGCAGGAACACATCTCTAAGAATCATACCAGCAGGAGCACGTCACTAAGAGTTACACCAGCAGTAGTACATCACTGGCATTGTGCAAAGGCCTCCATAATTCTTGTTTCTTTTACTCTTGTACCTGAAGGTGCCTGCCTCCTGCAGGGCGTCCTGATTTGCAGCCTCCCTGGTGACCCACTCCTTTAAACTGCGGATCTGGTTCTCTTCTTGCTTGTTTAGAAGAACATGGAGGCGCATCTTAGATTCCCGCAAAAAAGAAGCTGTGAAGACAAGGCCTGTTTTGTCCTACTCATTCACACTAGGTTGTTGGGCTGCCCGTCATAGATCTTGACATGTCTTACCCAAGAGCAAACTGCTTACCCTTGGGCCAGGCAAGTTTCATAAAAGAACCTGACAGATTACCATGGATTCCAACTCTATCTGCTGCTTCTGTCAAGCCCAAGAAGCCTGGAAGGGCACCGTGCCCACATTAGGTAGATGATTTAGCACTTGGAGCACAGTGCTTACCATTGCGTGTGTTATCTTCATTTAAGAGGTCAAGAAGAATGGTGACTCTCCTCATGTTGCGCACACAACTCTCATTCTGGTCTCTCAGCATCCCCACAGCACCCTGCACACAGCTCCGCAGCAGTCTGGTGCTGTCTAGGACCTGTGAATGCTGAGGAAGGAAACAAGACTTCTACTGTGCCAATTCCAGACTGGACAAAGGCTAGGCCACACACACAACATGGCGGTTTTGTGTTAGCAATCATGTGGCTCCAGGTGGTGGTTAAAGTTGCCAAAAGTTACACTAAAACCTACCAGCCATACTCCCTGATGGCTGGCTTCAGCAAGTAAAGCAAAGATGAAGAGTAACTTAGAGGGGATGATTTCCTTATGCATCCCTTGTGATCAGATGGTCCGCACTGTCTCCTCCCACAATCATAAATACAGGGTTTCTTTAACTCCTAGGCGAGAGATCAAAAATACAGCTCAAGCATCTCCCTCAGCTAATGGCAAAAGCAGGACTCACATCACAGCCTCCTGAGTCAGAGGCCTTTTTCATCTCCTCTGAACCTTCCACTTCCATCTGTTCTTCTGTCACTTCCCTTGACTTGCTGGTCTCTGTCTCCATCTCCTCCTCTGGGTCATCTTCTGCTAGACAGAAGGCAAGAAAAACATGTTCAATTCAGCATGCAGGACCAGACTGTCTGGAATTATACCCAGTTTAGGACTTGTCAGGCTTCCTTGTCCCTATCTGCAGTGACGACTAGTAAAGTGAACATGTGTCTTATATATCAGCTCCAACTCCAGGCTCAGGCACTCCCTAGCCTGGGCTCTAAAAGCTGGCAAAGGAATCATAACGCAGCCTGGCATGCTGTGGCACACTCGGGTGGCCTTCCTCTTGGCTCCTGCACTGCTGTGAACTCTGCTGAGGGTCAGGGGCTGGAACAGCAGAGTGGCTCTGCACCCAGCACCACAGCTGGCATTTCCCTCCTGTCACCTACACCATGTTCCCCCCAGATGACTGTCTTGTGACTCACGCTCAGGTTTTTCCACTGGCTTGAACAGCTGGCTGATAGTGACATTCTGCAGTTTGGTGACATCTGAAGCCATAATTGTTGATCTGCGGAGGTCATCAATATGTACAGCCCGCCATAGCCCTGTGAATAACAAAGTCAGTGGAATCTTCTATAACTTAGCCATTGTCTTCTTATCATTTATAAACAAAATACAATATCAACCTGGATTTTTATGTTTATTTATATTTATGATTTTGTGTATGTATGTGTATGTGTTTGTATGTGTGCACACATGTGCCATAATAGCACTTGTGTGGATTCAGAAGGGGAATCAAACTCAGGTGGTCAGGTTCCAAAGCAAGCGCTTTACCTGCTTAGCCATCTAGATGGACTAACACAGAATTCTTTTTAAAAAGATTGATTAATTTTTATGTATTTGAGTATTTGACTACATGTATATATGTTCACCACGTGTGTTCCTGTGTCCTTGCATGTCAGAAGAAGGCATCAGATCCCCTAGAACTGCAGATATAGATGATACTGATCTACCACATGGGTGCTAGGAATCCAACCCAGGCCCTCTAGACCAGCAGCCAGAGCTCTTAATCTCTGTGCTCCAGCCCCCTAACCCGGATTTTAATTGCACCACTGCTGAAGGAGTGATCAGTACCCCGAAGTCTAGGCATTTGCATATGTGAGAAAGTACAAGATCTGTCAACAAGATCAACCTAAGTACTATTTAAGACCTAAAATAATCTCTTAAAAAGGGTCCATGGGTGACTCTAGGCCCCACCCCCATCTTACTGCAACCACCACGTAATTAGTAAAGGCACATGAGGCACTGGTATTTCTGACTTCTGAAACACACCTGTCTCAGAGCAGGAGAGAGCTGCGTAGTGATATAAAGATAACATTTCTCCCACAAAGTCAGTGCTCAAAACCAAAGGGAAATGAAGGTAAAGCTGGTGGGGTGGGAAGAGCTCAGAATCCCTACGTCATGGAAGTGGGGAGAAGAGCCAGTGCTCACCTAAGGTAGAAAAGGGATTGCTGAAGCCACTGCAGTGTGCCTAAAGCTTGCTTGTTTGCTTTTTTGCTTTTGATAGAAGTCTTTTTGTGTAATCCAGGCTGGCTTTGAACCTGCAGCCCTCCAGCCTTAGCGTCCAGAAATCTGGGATTACAAGTGTGTGCAACCACCATACCCAGCTAACTGTGACTGGGTAAGAAGTCAAATTGCCACTCAACAGTATTGTTGGAATTCAAATTCTCATTTCAGGCACAGGGTCACATGACAAATACCTCAAATACTACTTAAAAAAAGAAAAAAGAAAAAAAAAAGAAAAAAAAAAACACAGCCGGCGGTGGTGGTGCACGCCTTTAATCCCAGCACTTGGGAGGCAGAGACAGGCGGATTTCTGAGTTCGAGGCCAGCCTGGTCTACAGAGTGAGTTCCAGGACAGCCCGGGCTATACAGAGAAACCCTGTCTCGAAAAACCAAAACCAAACCAAAACAAACAAAAAACCCACACACATTCTGCAGTGTTGTGGTCCTACCTCCATGGAACCCCACGTATGATGTACCACTTCCCATTCGTGACAGTTTTGTGACAAAATAAACAAAGACGAAGTTCTTTGTTCCCTGTGTTTTGTTGATTTCATTGATGGCAGAATACCTGTTTAACAAACACAAATCAATACCATGCAAACAAACCCATGCTGAGAGCTGGCTGGTGAGTGCCCTATGAGCTGACAGGGGCCATCTGAGTCTCTGGTGAGTGCCCTATGAGCTGACAGGGGCCATCTCATTCTCCCAGTCCTTGGAGCTTGATGCAATTTATACTTCTAAGACGAGGTGGGCTCACTTCCCACTCCTCCCAGAATTTTCTGCTCGATTAGAATTCCTTCCTGAATAGAGCCCTGTGCTTTCTGGGCTTTGCCCTGCTGTGACTTGGGCTTCTGGCCTTCCTATGGATCCCTAAGGAGGTCTATCACTGTAGCACAGTGGTGGAGAACTGGCTTATTAACATGTGAGGGTCAATACTAGCCACACACACACACAAGCTATACACATTACACACACTTGTTACTCTCACACCACACACATAGTCTCTAGCTATTGCCCTTGAACTTGCAATAGATTCGTATCATTCCATTGAAAACAGTGATGAAAAAGGGACTACAGGCATGTGTCGGGGATATTGTTGACGATCTTGATAATGTTCTATTACACTTGTTGTGTTTAACAATTTTGTGCTCTCCCCTACCTGTGTGTGTGTCTGTGTGTATGTGAGTGTGTGCACACATGTGCATGAGTATAGAACCCAGAGATCAACCTCAGCTATCATTCCTTAGGAATGGTCCATCTTGATTTCGAGTCTCAGCAGGACTTGCGGCTCACTGGTTAGGCTAAACTTGCAAGTCACTGGGCCCAAGGATCATCTGGCTCTGCCTCCCTAGCACTGGGGCTGCACGTGTGCATTGCCACACCAAGTGCATTGCCACACCCAACTTCTACATGAGTGCTGGGACTGGACTCGGTTCTCTTGCTATCCCCTGGAACTCTAGCCTTTTCTTTCATTTATACAGCCATCTGGGGAAATGAAGAGAGAATATTCTTGTTAACATGTTGCTCTTGACATGGTGCTGCTCGCAGGGAAGAGATATTTCAGAGGCTGTGATTGACTATTGGTTCCCCGTTTTTTTTCTGGACAAGCCCTGAAAACTTACTTGGCGGAGGCTATGAGCTGCGCGCTATGAATGCCATCGTCAAAGTCTGTCTGGATGACTAGGACTTTACGCTTGGCTGGGTTCATTAAGCAGGAGCTGGAGAAGAAAGGGAATAGATTAGTGGGTGAGTTTCCCCTTCCTGAAAAATGGATAAAGGAATTCCTTGAAGCATGGGCGAGGTCAGGGCCACACAGAAAAAGCATGCAGAGAGATGTTCAGGTAGGCAGATGATTCAGTAGAATTCTAAATGGCCAGCAAGGCTGAGGAGGAGACCAAGGAGGATGCTGGGATGCTTTCATAAGAGGAATAGGGTAGTGGGGACAGGGCCAGAGTGGGAGGCCTAGATAGGAAAAGCAGCCTTCCAGACCATTAAGCAGTGCTAGTTACAGCCCTGCCAGCCCACCTGACACGGGCGAGCCCTAATGAATGGAACTAGCAGGGCACCTCACCGGACATCCTTAAGGAACGAGTACTCAGTGTCATACTGCTGCAGTGACAGCACCATCGGCTTCGAGGCCAGGCCTCTCAGCTCAGATTCTAGGACGTCACAGTCATGACTGGTCAGCAGTCTCGAGAACGTGGTGATCTGCAAAGAGGGAGATGAGCATTGACAAGAACCCAGTGGGGAGGCCCATCTTCTCAGGACAGAACCTAGAAACATGAGAGGGTTGGGCTCTGCTCATCATGGGTGCACATGGCTCAGTGTGTAGAAAGAAAACACAGGCCCAGAGTATCTCCAAAGACAAGGACCCGAGGCATTAAAAGGTATCAGAGAAGAGATATGCCCTGACAGGTAACTTAATCTCCTTCCTGCTTTGGACCCCTCTGTCATGTCTGGATAGTTTAGGACTCTCCACAAATGTCACTACTTATAAACCAGTGGCTCTCAACCTTGCTAATGTTGTGACCCTTTAATACAGTGCCTCATATTGTGGTGACTCCCAACCACAAAAATTATTTTTGATGACAGCTCATAACTGTAATTTTGCTACTGTTATAAATCGTAATGTACATATCTGACACATGTCTCTGTGAAAGGAAGAGGTCGAGGCCCACAGGTTGACATGGTGTCGGCCATTGGTCTCTCTTGCCCCTGTTACATCATTCTCAATGAACCACACTCTGCACTGCAGACTCCAATATCCTGAAGGTGTGCTGACACCTGTGACCAGTTCTCACCTGCTGCCCTGACCTCTGAACTTCTGATGCCCTCATTTCCAATCCTACCAGCTCTGAACCTGATCCTCGTTCCTGAACTTTCAGTGTTTCGAAGCAGAGTCCCCAGGCAGTTAGGAGGGAACCAGTGAGTGCCCTGTCCCCAGACACCTCTGTGGCCTGCTGCCCCTCCATGAAGTCAGTAATCAGCCTGTGCATCTGCACCCAGCCGTTTCTTTTCATGTGTCTGTGTGTGTGCTGTGCCTGTGTGTGTGTGTGTGTGTGTTTGTGTGTGTGTGTGTGAGCCTGTGTGGCTGTGTGGCTGTGTGGCTGTGTGCCTGTGTATGTGTTGTGCCTGCCTGTGGGTTCTGGGAATTGAACCCAGGTTTTTGAAAGTGTTCCTAACCATTGAGCCATCTCTATACCTCCTAAACATGTCTTTGTTTTTTGGTTTGTTAATTTGTTTTGTTTGTTTTTTTGAAGCCAAGATTTCTGTATAGCTTTGGCTGTCCTGAAATTCACTCTGTAGACCAGGCCTTGAACTCAGAAGTCCACCTGCTTTCTGAGTGCTAGGATTAAAGGTGTGTGCCACCACACCAGACTTCCAGTTTTTCTTGATTATGTCATCTGCCTTTCTGCTCTGACTATACTGACCCTAAGGGTTTCTAACTGCTCTGTTTCCATGGTGGCCTTCTGTGTCACTGGTGTCCTGTCACCAGGGACCTTCTAGAGATCCTCCTCTGGTGTCCCTCTAAGCAGGAAGGATCAGGTTCCTTAGTGGAGCCACTGAGGCCCTCCAAGAGATCTTTCCAACCATCTCAACCTCAGGACATAGAACTCACAGCTTTAGCCCTCATGTTCTACCAGTGAAGTCTCCCAGAGATTTTCACATCTCACTGCCTTCATCCTTGTATGGGGTACCTCTTAAAGAAATTCCTATGTCCCCTTCTCTCCACCTCATCTCATGCATAGCAGGCTTCCTATGTCCCTGGTCCTTCGTGCTAGACTGCTGCCTTTCTAAGCTAAACACACACTGGCCAACGAAGAGAACTGCGCAGAGCTAGGCACAGTGAGAGGAGCCCAGTGTCTGCATAGCTATCCTACCTATAAGTCATCCCTGCATGCTGGCTTAAATCAACACAGCTTGAGTTCCTGACCCTAGGAGCCTAGGACTCTCAGGTGACAGAGCAGACAGTGAGGCTGTGGGAAAGCGGTCACCTCTGTGAAGACAGCCCGGCAGTCCTGATGGGCCATGCACAGGTCAGCCTGGAGGAAGTCTACAAGAGAGTTGTGCTGCTGGGTGTAGTAATACTCCTGTGACAGCTGCTTTGCAGTGAAGGAGCCCAGTGCAGAACCACTCAGCCGGACCACAGCGTCTGGTGTTGCACAGTCCAGCAGGATGGACTTGGCCTCTTCAGACACCTTTCGGTACAGCTCCTCCGTCAGATCCCTGCAGCCCTGCCTCTCTACAGCCTGCAGCACCACAGAGGCACAGGCATCAGAATGGTAGCCGATGAAGACGTCTGCAGGACTGTACTTGTGTCTGGCAATGAACTGGTCTGCTTTTACATCTGCAAACTCATGTGCCCACTGCTGCAGCTCCTCAACTATGCTCTTCTGCCATCCCGCCAGCACGGTGTTCATGTCCAGGTAGTGCTTCTCCAGACGGTTGATGAGGGGCACAGGGAACTGCTTGTACACCACATCTTTCTCCTCAATGACGATGAGGCGGAAATCAGTGTGCACTCGACATTTGACTCGGTGAGTACCTAGTCCGAGGTCCACGTACTTCTGGCCCCCTAGGTAGACATAGTACTGGTTGAGAGCATCGTACAGACTCTCATAGAGATTCTGCAGGTTCAGCAGCACCGCCATCTTCCCTGTCTCCATGCAGATCTTCACCCTGTTAATGTTCCTGCAGATCTGGGTGTATTCCTGGTCCTGAGGAAAGCTGGAGCCGAAAATGATCTCTGGTTGCTGACCCTCAAAGAGTGTCTGCTGGAGGATCTGCAGCGCCACATAGTTCCTGGTCAGCACAAGCAGGTAACGGGACTCCGCAGCATCCAGGCCCCTGCTGGATGCCTGCAGGCCAGTGCAGATGTTCTGCTTGATGAGTTCCACAGTACTGACTTCTTCCTTGTGCCTGGCCTCCGGAAGACTGGCTGTAAAGATGCTCAGGGCCTGGATGTTGTCTTTACCACTGAAGTTCCGAAGCACAGCATGAGCAATGTCTCGTGGGGAAAGCCCCTGTTTAGAAGCTTTGGCTTTGGCAAAGACCATTTTGATGAGGCTGTAATAGTCACGAAGCCCAAAGAACTCCTTCTCCTGCTTCTGACACACTGTTTCATAGGCCTTGGCAAAGGGTGCAAAATACCCACGGATTCTATCCTGAACCAGCCTGTCCGAAGAGCAGATCCCCTCAGCGCTCTCGATGAGCTCTTTCTCATTGGGACTGCCATGTGACACAAAGATGCCTCGGTTCATCTTGGCAGGATCTAGAGCCCAG
>NW_021607221.1:0-1499 GCF_004785775.1 Grammomys surdaster | reverse complement strand
CCTGCCCCAGCATCCTACCCCACACAGTGCAATGCAATGGAATGCTCCTTGTCTGACTCACCAACTGGGAGATCCTTAGAGGAAGAGATCATAATCTTTATTACTTATATAAGAAAGCCTATGTGTATTTTACTAAATAATCTCTATAGATTTCATTTAATCCTTGTTACATGAACTGATGGGTGTTGGGAAGATAAGATAAGATTGTTAGTCTTAAAAAGCTTTTGTCCAGACCTTAAATAAAAGGCTGGTATTGGTCAGACATCATTCTTTGGTGTTGTGCTCTCTACTTGTCATCTGTGTCCTTCGACATGGATCCAGTGCTGTGAACCACTATTCTCCTCTGAGCTTACTTTAAATCTCAATCCTCAGCTGAAATGGAGAAAGGAACTTAGGTCAAGAGAGGCCTGTGAGCAGGACTTACAATGGTTGCTTTTTGTCACAGTGGTAAAACAGAGAAGCGTCTCCCCTCTTTGTACCATAAACTCTGGTGTTTATATTCCTTAGTCTTTTTCTAATTGCTTTGGGGATTTTGGAGTCTGGATTCCTATCTAATTTCAAGTGCCGAAGTATCTTTTTGTAACTCCAACTGTATACCTCTTTCTTTTACATGTTGAAACTGTCCATCAGAATCTTCAATATTGTACATCAATATTTAAATATTAAAACTAATAGTATCTGTCTCTATGATTCACAGAAACCAAAGATTTCTTTAGTGCAGTCATAGTGACTATGACATACACATCTCTCAAGTTATACCCAGTAAAATCAAAATATCTATAGGCGAAACCTCTATCACCCCTCAGTAATCAGCTAAAATTGAAAACTCCTTTGGGAACTAGCAAATAGAGAAAGTAATCTAAATATTTTGAAGTCTATAATTGAGAAATATATCAGATACATGATGATTTGTATATGTAAAAGTATAATGCCATATTGATTAACTTAGTCAATAAGTTCATATGAGACATTAGTTAACAAATATGATTCAGTGTGTAACAGGCCATGTGACAAGCAATGCCTAGAGCGGTGTAAAACACACCTAGTTTTCCACACATGCAATGCAATGAAGGCAGAATTCATTGCTGATACTTCACATATCATTACCTTAAGTTTTAAATGAAGGAAAAACACATTTCAAAACACCATGGTAGATCTATTTATAAATTTATTTAAAATACTAGTAACTTAGACCCTCAACTATCCAATCCATGTTGACATTTCAAATCCAAAGTTTATCTAATTTTCAATTGTGCATGTAGAATATATACACAGTAAAATAAAAATAAAATATCCATTCATTACATATATATATATATATATACAGACATATGCATATATGTATGTATATGTCTATATGTGTGTGTATATATATATATATAATCTCCAAGAATGTTAAAAATGTGCATTCCCCCTTTTTATTGTAAAACGACTGAAAAAGAATTTCTAAGGATGGTGCCTAACCTTCTGGATTTGAAATAACTTTTTTATTTTTTTGA
>NW_021607220.1:0-1175 GCF_004785775.1 Grammomys surdaster | reverse complement strand
CAAGACTAAGCCACCATTGCACCCATGGGCATTCCTTGCCTGAATGCTTATTCTTGTAGCTCTTAGTGTTCATAGCTGCGTAAGATCTTCAATGACTTTTATGCCATCAGTAGCAAAGGATAGTATCTTCTGGCAATATGAATGCTAATCAGTAGAAAGAACATGTGTAGGTAAATATCCACTCAAATTTTCTATGTCCTCTGACCCTAGTGCATGCTGTGTTCAACAACAGGCCTTACCGTATCTGCTATTCTGACCTACATCTCCTTACTTTTGTCACCCACTCCTGCCCATGGTACCTAGAATATTGTTTCTCTAGCTCTAATGCTTAACATTTCTTTTTTTTTTTTTTGATCAGTTATATGTCAAACTGTGTAACATCATCTTTCTCTTTCTGGTTTATACCACTTGACATACATGTCTTCCAAGTTCATCCATGTTGTGTTGAACAGTGAATGTCATTTTATTTCTAACTTAGTTTATTTACTCAATTGTCATTTGATAGGCCCATAGACTATTGCCATAACTTGGATTATTTTTTACATTACAATAAACATATGAGTGTGTATCTTCAACAGTAGGCAGTTTCATACATATTCTTTGAAGCAGCTCTTGAGTCAAAGAGCACAATTCAAATGAAAACCTAGTGGAGTAAACTCAGAGTGATTTGTTAATACTATGTAGCAAGAATTCCTAAACTCTGTCCAGACTACAAAAAATTAAAATACAATGACTCTCATAGAAAACTACAGTGTGCCAATATTGAACTATGAAGAATTAGAGAAAACTCCAGCCAATCACCAAAAGAGTTGAATTAGGAATTAAGATTGCCTAACAAGAAAACCCCAGGAGGGGTTTATTTTGAAACTGAAGTCTTCAAAATATTCAAAAAATACTTAATACAAATAAGTCTTAAATTCTGCTCCCTAAATAGAACCAGAAGAATTATTTCAAAACACATTGTACAAGACTAGAACACTAAAGTAACAATAAAGCCAGACAGAGACATAAATGAAACAAAAATGACAGGTTAATAAGTCTGATGGACACCCTTCCACTCCTGCCTGATCCTTTGGGCTTGGGCAGACACAAAGTTGGTCTGCTCCTGTGGAGATATTGAATCCTCACCCATCCTAGAGGAGCCACTGCACTCAGAGCAGCCTGTAAGAACTCCA
>NW_021607219.1:0-1745 GCF_004785775.1 Grammomys surdaster | reverse complement strand
CTGCAAAGGTTGTACTCAGACATTGAAATGAAAGTCGATGGAAAAAATCCATTAGTCAGACCTCCAAATCCATACCAAGCCCCTGTATTTCAGTCTGCAATGTCCTCTATTCTTTGACATGAGATGATCAGATGAATAAATGTAGCTAAATGATTTTGCTCCTGTTTATTGTTCAAAATTTAAGGGAAAAACCACAGCATCTTCAAGAGAAATACGAACTAAATAGAAGATATCAATTAGAATAAGAAGTGGACTTGAAGAGTTTAAAAAACAGTAACAACACAAAAGTTTTTTGTTTTTTGAGTTTTTTTTGTTTCTTGTTTAATTATTTTATTGGATGTTTTATTTACATTTCATATGTTGTCCCCTTACCCCATCCCCCACCCACCCAGGAACCCCCAATCCCTTCACCCCTCCTCCTTCTCTGTGGATGTAACCTCTATCTACCCCCCTAACTCCCACCTCCCCACCCTCAAAATTCCCACCCCATGGGGCGTCCAGCCTTCATGAGGTCAAGGTTCTCTTCTTCCACCTATGCCCAGCAGGGCCCTCCACTCTTACATATTCAGCTAAAGCCCTGGATCCCTCCCTAAGTGCTCCCAGGTTGGTGGTTTAGACAGGTTTTTTGTTTTGGTTTGGTTTTAGTAAGAGAACCATAGAACTGGGAGGAATTAGGGAAGGAAAATAAATATGATCAAAATACAGTGTTTGAAATTCTCAAATAATTAATAATAGTAGTAAAAATAATAAATAATTACTAATTGATGGCTGTTCATTCCATAAAAGGACTGTGGGTCAGATGATGGGGTCAGAGGACAATTTTTTGAAGTCAGTTCTTTTCATTTTTCCATGAGATCCTGGGATGAAGTTCATGTCACCACCTTTTTTTGACAAGCACCTTTACCCCGACACATCTCTCTTCTCCAACTTTTATTTTTGAATCTTAAGAACTTTCATATGTTAAGAATTTTGCTGTTTAAATGATATTCACTTACTGTTAAATCTGTGCTTTTTAAATTTTTAAATTGGTGTCTGGAGAGATGGCTTAGCAGTTAAGAGCATTGGCTGCTCTTCCAAGGGAAATACTTTTAAATACTAGACTACAAATTTGTTGGCCTCCTGATTTTGATGATCACATTGAGGAAAAGAACTGCTTCAGAGAGAAAGCAGGAAGTACAAACACTGCCTGACACACAGCAATGCCTCAACAGTGTTCTTAGCTCTAAGGTGAAAAATAAAGGATTTTAAAATTACAAAGATCCTGTAATGGCAGGAGAGAGGAGGGACAGCTGCTGTCAATGTCCCAGAATCAAAATTTTCAGCATGCCTTAGTTCTACTAGCATGACACTCTCATGCCCTCTGTGATGTGGCGTAGGCTGTGGGTCAGAGAAAACCACTCACTCTCCTATCTTCCCTCTGAGCAGAGGCCAAGTGAAAAGAAAAGGTACAACCAGCTCAACAAAATTCTGAGCAAAGGATCTCCAGAGGGCTGAAGGAAGCTTCCTGAGAGAACTGAAGAACCTGCCATTTCAGGCCTAGAGGCAGGCATTCTCTAACTCAAATTCTTTCTTAAACCTGGGATGGGCAGGATTCAGAGAATCCTATCTTGTTCTCTGGGACAGACAGTAAAATGGTTCCATTTATACTGACTCTGTGTGTGTGCCCTCTATAAGCTCTAGTTTTATAGTAGAAACGAGACAGATACCTGTTTCATTCAGACATGATTAGGAGCTGAAATAATCTA
>NW_021607218.1:0-2865 GCF_004785775.1 Grammomys surdaster | reverse complement strand
TCTGTCTGCTGCATATTAGTTAGTAGTTTAAGGAGATGGCCACCACATTGGTAAAATTGTCCTCATGCCCACTCAGCTCAGGCTTACTGCCCACTCTGGAATGTGGACAGTGAGCGCCATAGCCTATAGTAGTGGAATATGCTCTCTCTCTCACGTTTCCTCCTAAAAAGGTAGCGTGTGAGCATTTCATATTACTTAAGCCTATATCTCTTAGGGAAATTCTGCACACAGTCCATGTTCAGGGCAGCTATCAGGATCTGGGTTTTAGAACCACACTTTGTGGAAGAGCCCTCCCCATCCATCACACTGGTACTGATGAAGACCCACAGGGGGATCCTGTTCTGAGCCTTCTCAGTCAGCCTGGTCACTGTTCTCAAGGTAGCAGTGGCCTGTTTCAGCAGGTGGCTATTCCTGAGAAAGAACTCTCCTTTCCCTTGGGAAGCCTGCTGTCGTAGTTAATGGCACAAGTGAGATCTCTTCTAGCACTCCACACATGGTGATTGTTTTGTACTTGAAACTGAAAGAAAAAAAACAAAAAAGCACTTCGGTTGAGTGAATTATTGCACTTGCTCAAACCAGATCCGTCAAGTTTCAGCTGGCTTTGCCTTCAGTGGGTAAGCACAGAGCTAAGATTCTCTGCGCTCAAATCCTCTACAAGAAAAGGAAAGTGGCTGGTAATTTCATGGGAAGAGGTACAGTCCGTCAGAGGTCTGCACTGCTGGGTAGTTTACATGCTCAGCTGCCAATCTGCAGACGGCGTGGGCCTCGGGCAGTCTGTAGTTCACAAAGAAATGAGCTGTCTAACATGGAGGGTAGAGATGTGCCATTTGTAAGACCAGAGAACTGTGGAGTGTGTACATGGTATGCACATATGTTAGCAGAGCATGTCCTGTGTGGTGTCAGTACACAGAGAGTTTCTAGGGATGGATGCTTATGTCTGAAACAGCATCTGCCTGCAGCGCATGGCCCTAACTCTGCAGCATCCAAGGTCCAGGTCCGTGTCTATAGCAGCAGGGTTTGGTGTTTTCTAAAGTGACAAGAAAGCAGAGCCGTGACACTTTGCCTATTGTTGCCTTGATAACCAGAAAGCCTCTTAAGTGTCCGTGGGTCCTCTTCCCCTGTGTCTGGAGCATTCTTCTCCAGTATCACTTGCTCCTGATTTCTTGTTAAGTTCAAGGAAATTTAAAAAAAAACCACTTTATTTGTTTGTTTGTATTTTTGTGCATGTGTGGCATGCATGTGCACATGTAGAAAAGAGAGTGTGGGATCCCATGGGGCTGGAGTCACGGGGGTCTGTGGCACTCTTGGCTTGCTACATGGATCTTGGGGGTTAAAATCTGGGCTTCATGATCTCACACCAAGTGTCCCTTAACCATAACCATATCTCAAGCTCCTATGGAATATTTTAGCCCACATTTTATTCATATGCAAATAGCATTGACCTCATTGGCCATTTCTTGCTTTTTTGCTTGGTCCTCCTCAGTGGACCTCTCCCTGATGCTGCCCCCTAGCTAGTCTTGTCAGCAGAGTTCTTCCCTGCGTGCATTCCATACCTCACGGCACCTGTGTTTGTCTGTTTGGACTGATATGACAAAGCACCCCAGTCTAGAGAAGATCATGTCATCCCCTGACTCTGGAAGTTGGAGGTACCAGAGTCATGGACCAGTGGATTTGCTTCCCCAAGCACTTCCTTCCCATTTGGTGACCCATCACTTCGAATAAGGACACCAGTCAGACTCGACTTGGGACCTACTCTTATGATCTTATATAACCTTCATATTACCTAGTTAAGAGTCCTGTTACCAAAGAGTCCCACTGACTTAGGGTTTTAACATAAAACTTGATGG
Organism: Grammomys surdaster; assembly: GCF_004785775.1. Taxonomy (NCBI): domain Eukaryota; kingdom Metazoa; phylum Chordata; class Mammalia; order Rodentia; family Muridae; genus Grammomys; species Grammomys surdaster. The sequence goes on along the minus strand of NW_021607218.1, from coordinate 1,018 downwards.
TAGACACCATTATAACTACTCTCCCCACCTTGCTGTAGCAAAAACATTCAGATCCTGTGAGAGGCTGAAAGTCACACCATGTGTGGTGGCCATTTATCTTCCACATCCCTGATCTATCCTACATGGTCACCTATAACCCCACTTTCTAGTACCATGTCCCCTACAACCTTGTTTTCTCCTACAGTGTCACCTACAACCCTGCCTACACACACACACACACACACACACACACACACACACACACAGCCTTATATTTAATATGCCTTAATCAGCTCAATGGCTGGATCACTCAAATCTCCACATTGCTAACGCCTCCCCTCAGATACTCCTGAGTTATTACTTTCTAAAATCTATATTCCATCCTTGCTAACTTAGACCCAATGGAGGGGGCCCCTTGGACCACTTTTCCCCAGCTCTTAGATGTGTGGTATTCTCTGTCTTCTGCAACTCTCAGGCCTGCATCATATTCCTTTCCTGGCATGGCTCATTCGTGTGTGTGTGTGTGTGTTCAAACATATACATGAACATAACTAAATAAATAGCCATGTATGATGGCACATGCCTTTAATCCAAGCATTTAGAAGAAAGTGGTAGGCATATTTCTGTGAGTGTAAGGCCAACCTACTCCACTTAGTGAGTTCCAGACCAGCCAGAGTTACACAGCAATACTGTCTTCAGAATCTTCAGAATCGTGTGTGTATGTGTGTGTGTGTGTGTGTGTGTGTGATGTGTGATGTGTGCATGTGTGCTCATAACATGTCACAGTACATGTATAGAAGTCAGAGCAGAGCTCTGTGGAGTCTGTCCTCACCTTCTGCTTTTTGACATGGGTTCCAAGGACTGAATTTATGTCCTCAGGCTCCAGCCCTAAATCCTCATACTGGTCACTGTACTTTGTCCTTATTAATCTCATGCTCCCCTTCCCCATAACTCCTCCCTCTCTCCTGCTTCCCCATCTCCTTCCATAACCTCTGCCTCTCTCCTGCTTCCCCATCTCCTTCCATAACTCCTGCCTCTC
>NW_021607217.1:0-1138 GCF_004785775.1 Grammomys surdaster | reverse complement strand
ATGAGAGAGAAGTGTCCAGACACACAAAGTCATGTACATGCTGGGGTAGTTTTTAACAGTACTGCCGTGTCTGTCTGTGTCGAGAATAATAGTGTTTGCAGATGCTGGAGCTGGGACAGCTGGGTAACAGCAGAATCCTTATTACAAATACCACACCAAAAAATAATAATAATGATAACATAAAATAAATAAACACTAATATATACACAGTTTCATGTCAAGACCTAAGCAGTGACTCAATGACAAATTCTTTAGCTTTTAAGGAGGAGAGCTGCTCCTCCATCAGAATTGTCAGCTTCTGTGCTATTTTGTTTCAGATAATGCTCATCAAAGAAAGCCACTTAGAACCAGCTCAAAGCACCTGTCCTCACTCATCCAGACCCTAACCCTGATGGTTGTCATTCTCCATTCTGCCCCTAGGGGCGATCCTCTGTGAAGTTGACTTTGGGATTGAGGCTGGGTCTCCTTCTGCCCTGACATAGATCAGCCTTCAAAGTGTAAGTCTCTCCCTTCTTCTCCTGCTTTGTTTAGAGAGATGAGCTTTGGGACTCTCACTTGCTCTTTCCCTGGCATACCTGAATTGTTTCTTTGGAGCAAACCCACTGCGTTCAGTTACAAAATTACAATTGTTGCAAAACAAGAGAACTCCATTGACCTAGATTGGGTGATGGTGTCTTACACCACAATACAAGCAATAACAGAGACTCCAGACCTAAGAATGAAACATTTAACCTGGTTGTGGTTGTGCTAACCTGCCATCCTAGCACTAGGGGCATGCAAGCAGGAAGTAGGTGAATCTAGGCCCAGCCTGGGCTGGAGAAGTGGCTCATGGAAACCCCACTTATTGTACAAACAGGAGGACACATGACCATAATCCCTGTGCCCAGGTGAAAAGTCTAGCATGTCTGTGCTGTCTGTAACCCCAACTTCCCTTCCCTCCACAGGAAATGTCACCTCTATTATGCAGACACACTTCACCCCTCCCCCAACCCCTGACAATCTTCCTCCATCTTTACAACTCATCTGTTCTGGATCCTTTGTGTAAACAGAGCCAAGCAGTGTACAACTTCTGCTCCTGACTTCTTTCACCCGTTCTAGGCTGCACCCCACATTCTGACCATACTGTACTCTGTTCCTT
>NW_021607216.1:0-1100 GCF_004785775.1 Grammomys surdaster | reverse complement strand
AGATGCTCACCAAGACCCTTTGATGGCTTCAAAATCAGTAGCACCTGTGTAACTCTTTTGACTCTTACAAGTTACCAAGTTCGGCTGCCATTATGAGATACAATCTTGGCCAGTTCTGGAACATAACTCCTCTGTGCTCTCAGGGAACCTTTCCCAGAAGATTTCACCTCAGTGATGCTGGTCTCTTCTCAATCACTGCTAATTTCTTAGATCAAGCTAACCAGTATCAATTGGCCCAGTAATGCAAAGGTTTCACTTCAATGGTGCTGGTTTCTGCATAATCATGCTTGACTCTTCAGCCCTATCTGTACCAGAATGACACAATCTTAGTTCAAAAATAGCAAATAGTGATACATGTTTCACTGCCACCAGCAACAGGGGGTGAGAGGTGTGGGGGGAGTGGATGATCTCCTTGCTCCACATCCTAGCCAGCATGAGCTATCAATTGAGTTTTTGATGTTACCATCCTGACCTGTGTAAGATGGAATCTCCAAGTTGTTTTGATTTGCATTTTTATGATGACTAAAGGATTTGAACAGTTTTTAAGTGCTTTTCAGTCTTTCAAGATTCTTCTTTTATAATTCTTTGTTTAGCTCTGTGCCCCATTTCTTAATTGGGTTATTTGTGTTGTTTTTGTTTAAATTCTTGAGTTCTTTATACATTTTGGATATTAGTCCAACGGCCAACCAATAACTGGCCCTAATTGAAACACATTCCAGGATCAAGCACCAATCCCTGACACTATTAATGATAGTCTGTTATGCTTGTAGACAGGAATCTAGCATGGCTGTCTTCTGAGAGGCTGCATTCAAAGACTGACTCAGACAGATACATACACCCACAGACAAACAGTGGATGGAGCTTGGGGACTCTTATGGAACAATAGAAGGAATGATTGCTGCCATAAAGAATAGAACTCCGCTGGGCAGTGGTGGCATATGCCTTTAATCCCAGCACTTGGGGGGCAGAGGCAGGCAGATTTCTGGGTTCGAGGCCAGTCTTGTCTACAGAGTAAGTTTCAGGACAGCCAGGACTACACATACCTTGTCTCAAAAAAAAAAAAGAAAAAAAAAGAATAGAACTCCACAGGAAGTCAACAA
>NW_021607215.1:0-2729 GCF_004785775.1 Grammomys surdaster | reverse complement strand
CTTCTTTGGGTCTATCGAGTATGGCAGAAGTATCATTATTTTATGACGAATATCTATACCTGTGTTGCTGGTGGAAGTGCAAATGTGTACAACCATTTTGGAAATCAACTGGCACCTTCTCAGAAAACTGTGAATAGTTTTACCTCAAGAACTGGCTATAAAACTCCTGGACATATGCCCAAAAGGTACTCCAAGATTCTGTGAAAATACTTGGTCAACTATATTTATAGCAGCTTTAATAAATGATAGCCAGATACTGGAAAAATAGCTGTTCCTCAACTGAAGAATAGATTTTAAAAATGTAGTACATCTACACAAAGGAATACCATTCAGCCATTAAAAACCAAGTCATCTTGCTTTTGAAGGCAAATGGATGGAACTTGAGAATATCAACCCGAGTGAGGTAACCCAGTCACAAAAGAATATTCATGATTTTTCATCTTTGAGACAGGATACACAGTGTATCTCCAGTTGTCATTGAACTGACACTGTAGGCCAGGTTGGCTGACTCAAGATCCACATGCTTCTTGCTCCCTAGTGCCGGGAATAAATAATCATGCACAGCAACCACCCACTTCCAAATGATGTATATGTACAAACTCAACATGCCTCAGTTTTACTCAGTTGTGATATACTCACCTGTTCTCAGCAGTGCTATTCTGGCAGTTGTGCTATTTACATGCTCTCCCTGTCTCTCTCTGTCTCTGTCTCTGTCTCTGTCTCTGTCTCTGTGTCTGTGTGTGTGTCTCTCTCTGTCTTTAAATTAGTTGAATGTTCTGCTGTCCTTCATGACTTAAAAGGAACAGTTTTTCATTGTGGATGAATTCAATTCAGATTCTATTTTGGTTTTAAATACTTGCAAAGTAGCTGACACATCTTTTGCACATTTTACCTTGTGCCCTGGGGTATACGGATAAAGGAGTAGTAACACTGAGTTCTTATGAAAATTGTTGAAGGATATAGGTGCTTCCATGTTAATCAGGTTCCAGTGCTTGTTGCTTTCATGATCCTTGTCAGTCTCCAGAGTTTACAACCAAATACCAGTGTTCACAGATAAAATGGATGTGATAAAGTAACTAGTTCATAAGTCTGTTTACTTTGTCTTAAGATTTTTATTTTTGAATGTCCAGGTGAGTTTCTGACTATGGAGCTTTACACGTGAATGCAGTGCCTAAGGCCAGAAGAGTGATTTGAATCTCTTGTAGCTAGAGCCACAGAAAGCTGTGAGCCAGCTGATACTGGTGCTAGAAACCAAACTCAAGTGCTATAGAAGAGTAATACATGCTCTTAGAAGCTAGGCTATCTCCCCAACCACCATGAAGCTGTTTTACAGGATTTTTAGACAAACTTCTGTAAGATGGTAGAAAAGAAAACATTCCATGGGTTACTGCCATTCACGTTTTCTGTCCTTATTCACTCACAAGCTGGTGTGGATGTTGCTATTTGTTTAAACTTGAATGTCTTCTGGCCTTTTGTGGCTGCGTCATTGATCATGTGTGCTCACTCTGCTCTCTTCCATTGTATATGAAGGAAAAACAGGAGAGAAATTCCATTGTTTCCGTACTGCAATGCTTCTCAAACTTTCTAACGCTTATTAGTCAGTATTATGAATTGCAGAATGAGACAGAGCAGTCAAAGATTAGTCAGAGATTCCCAGCCATTATGAACAACACACAAATTCATGGATATTGAACAATACATTACTGAAAGATAAAGTGGTCATTAAAGAAATTAAGAATGAAATTAGAAAGTTCGAAGAAATGAATGAAAATTTTAAAATCTCTTTGGAATGCGATGAAGATAGTTTTAAGAGGAAAGCTAAAAACTCTAAAAACAAACAAAACAAACAAAAAACCCCAGAGATATAACAAATAAATATCTCAATAATAAAGTGTTGTAGAGAATTATGGATGACTAATAATCCTTTTTAAAGTATTTGATACACTTTTCTATTGCAGAAATTACAATTCAAACTACTTTGTTCCCGGATGGTGGTGGCGCACATCTTTAATCCCAGCACTTTGGAGGCAAAGGCATGTGGATTTCTGAGTTCGAGCCCAGCCTGGTCTACAGAGTAAGTTCGAGGACAGCCAGGAATATACAGAGAAACCCTGTCTCAAAGAAAAAAACCTAACAAAAAAACAAAAAGAAACAAAAACAAAAGAAACAAGAACAAAACAAACAGAAAAACTACTTTGTTGTCCCTTATCTTCCTAGTGAGAATAGCTATACAAACCGTGAATTGGATAGTAATAGCCAGGGAATCAAGGTGGGGACAAGATATGACCTGTGTTAGGCTCATGGGTATTCAGATTGATCCATATCTCTGTAGCACCAGGGTGAGAAACAGTCCTGAAATGTGATAAGACCTATAGGAACTTTGGGAGTTCTACATTTGCAAGGGCTTTGGGAGACGCTGTGGACCAAGAATGGGGACTAGATCTGACTCTGGGTAAGATCCACAGGCTTGCAGTGAGTTCTACAACTCCTATTGAAACTTTCAGACACAGCAGGAAGCCTGAGCTAATAAAGGACAGTGTCTGACCCTCCTAGACAAACTCATTTAAATTGGTGTGCCCATAGAACAAGAAACTAGAAACTGAGTGTAGAGTGAAAAGCCTCCAGGAAAACAGAGATGGAACATGGATGGTATCAAGGACTAAAGGGCAATAATGTAACAGAAATAAAGAAATGTGGTGGAGGGTAAGAGGGCACAGCAGATAAGGGTT
>NW_021607214.1:0-4572 GCF_004785775.1 Grammomys surdaster | reverse complement strand
TTGTTTAGGGTTGAAACTTTACCTCATCCATTTTGGTATCTCTTTCTGTTGTCCTTGTTCAGCTAATATTTAGGCAGGTATATCAGTGAGACTTTATGGGTGTAGCATTTGGCATTGCTAGTACACAAAGTCTCACAGCAAACTCCCTCATCCTCTGGCTTTTACAATCTTCCTGCATCCTTTTCTACAATGTTTTCTGAGCTTTAGGAAAATAATTGCGGATGTGTGTTTTGGGACTGGTCTCCACTACGCAGCATTTTGATTGGTTTTGGCATTCTGTCTTGGTCTGTTTGTTGCAAAGAAAAATTACCTTGGTGAGGGGTGAGGACTACACTTATCTGTGAGTATAAGAAAAAATACTTAGAATTCAGTTAGGGATTATGTTGGTCTAAAAAAGTACTGTTTAAATATTCTCCTCCAAGATCATGACTTCACTAACCATAGGTATTTGGTTACACTAGTACCAGAGACCTTTTCCCCTTGTTGAGTGGTATTAAGGCCAGTTAGAAAGTTGTTGGTTACTTCAAAATTATATATACTATTATTGCACCCCTAAGGTTATCATGCTATGCTGGTTATTTGGGTATTTTTTAGGTGACAAAACTAAATAGAACTATTGGTTGTTTCCCTCCTTTGGAAACTTTCAATGATATATACTTGTACCATGGAAACTAGTCCTCAGGGAGGAGGCATTAAGTTAGTTCCAACCCTGGAGCCTCTGGGTCCTGTGTCTGATATGCATGCTGTCTTTAGAAATTGGGATTTACTTTCTACCTCTGACCTCTACCAAGAACACAAACAGCATTCTACAATGTTTGGAGTCTCTTAGAAAACCCTGACCAAAAAGTCCAAGAGGGCTTATCATGTCTACTTTTGAAGTTTTTGTTAGATGGTTTTTGGATCTTGGAGGAGGAATTGTCAACTCATATTAAAAAAATTCATTAAAATTATATATGTGTATTTGTACATAGACAATGCTGTAGAGATTGAAGTTTCAGATTTTAATATGTCTTACATAGCCATAGGCATAAAAGCAATATAGTACTGGCAGATGAACATGCATGTAAAGCAAAGGAACAAAAAAAGACCCAAACCTGAGTACATGTAAATCAGTCATTTATATTTGTCAAAGACGCCAAAAACATAAGCCTGCAAAAAGACAACATCCTAAACAAATGGCAAAACAAGATGCCCACCTGCAGAAAAATGAAATTAGACCAGTATTAAATACCTTCAGTACACAAAAAATAAAAAGAAAACTAATTCCAAACAAATTACAAAGCTAAACATGAACCGAAAACACAGAAAACATTGCAGTTCCCTATATGACGTAGGTGTCTGAATGAACATTATATTATATGTATGAACATTATATTGTGAACATTCTTATATTTTTAAAATGTCTTCCCTACAGCACTTCCCTATGGTCTTAGTTAGGATTTAACTGCTGTGAACACACACAATGACCTAAGCAACTCTTATAAAGGACAACATTTAACTGGGGCTGGCTTTCAGGTTCAGACATTCAGTCCATTATTATCAATTCAGGAGCATGGCAGCATCCAGGCAGGCATGGTGCAGGAGTTACTGAGAGTTCTACATCTTCATGAAAAGGAAGCCAAGGAGCAGATTGTCCTCTGGCAGCTAGGAGGAGGGTCTCAAAGCCCACCCCCAAGGTGACTACTGCCTCCAGTAAAGCCACACCTCCTAATAGTGCCACTCTTGGGGCCAAGTTTATTCAAACAACCACAGCAGTGTACATCCAAACAACAAAGAAAAAGTAAACAGTACCATGTACGAGGTTATGAGTATGTGCTGATTGGAAAACACACGCAAAGATTCTTACAATTTTTCCTTGTTTTTAACCCTTGTTTCCAGTGTTTTACTTTTCAAGCTTTAAACAAATGTTCCATATGCCGGGCAGTGGTGGCGCACACCTTTAATCCCAGCACTTGGGAGGCAGAGGCAGGTGGATTTCTGAGTTCGAGGCCAGCCTGGTCTACAGAGTGAGCTCCAGGACGGCCAGAACTACATAGAGAAACCCTGTCTCGAACAACCAAAAAAAAAAAGTTCCATAGTTATAGAAGGAACACAGACACTATTTCAACTACATTTGGTGCTGATTAAATTTTGAGAAATAAATGACCTACTAAATTACCAGAATTTCTTTATTTCAAGAGTCCACTATATGCAGGATGTTATCATTTAAATTCTGTTAGGGGGCCAGCTTTGTAACTGGTAGTAAAGCAAATATTTTTCATGTGTGAAGCCATAGGTCTGATCACCATCTCCACTTCAAAAACTTATATAAAAATCTAATACCACTTAGTTTATGAATAATACATGTAACATATATTGAGTGTATAGTATCTAATATACTCAATATTGTGTAGAGTACAAATTATATAAATTTTATTAGCTTAGTGTCATTAGCACTTTTGGTTGATAATGTCACTTTTACCATTCTTATTGGTTTATAAAATATATTATGTCTTTTATAATATATTCTATTCATTTTGAAAGCTGTTGCCATTAATGTTGAACATCAATGTACATGAGGGAATACAATTTAACATATTATATGAAACCACTAAATATATTTTTCTATAATATATAAGAAAATGCTAATTGATTACCTTATTTCATAGAACTATAAAATATAGTGGCTTCAAGATGTGAATCATTTAATTTCCATGAAATATTACTGTCCCAGGAAGCCTGGGCTGAATTTAAATTAGTAAATAATACTCAATAGCTAACACTGTATATAACTTATATAAACTTCTTTTGAGTGTGTGTGTGTGTGAGAGAGAGAGAGAGAGATATGAGCATGTTACAGCAATTAATAAAAAAAAGAAGCCATGATTTTGAGATGTTTCTCTTGTCAACACATTTAGCAGATAGAAAGACATGTCAGGGTACATTTTCTTTTACAATGGCTGCGTCTCTAGTAGTGAATATTATAATAAGTTACATCATCGATTCTGTTCTGTACCCTTCTCTCATATAACTACTTAGCAATTTTTTACTTGCTACCCCTTCTTGAAAAATAACTAAAATAGTCTGCTGAGAATGTCCAAAAAAATCTCAAGCAAAATTCCAATATTTGTCTTAAATGGGAAAATATGTGAATAGAAAATGTCATCTTTGGGTTCTGAATTGAAGAAGCTATCCATGAGTTGTAAACTATGGGCCCATATTTACTTATTTTGACTGTTATAGATGTAATAAATCATTCTAAAATCACATTGACATTTATGCATTCCACTAACACGGCAGTTTAACAGTCTGATTGTACACTGCTGCTTGAGTTAAGGATTTGCTATCACATTTTCCAGCTTAGTTTTCCCAATCTTCCCACAACAGACATGTTAGTGTCAACTGCAGAAATGCCAAAAGAGAAAAAGATGGATAATGTATTCATTTTTATGGGGATTTTAAACTTCACACCATTGAGCATGTTTTTCTGAATGCTACATATAGCTCATCTATACAGCATTTGCTGTCTTCTTATTTCTTTGGACTACATGAAGAAATTCCTGCAGAAATGCCTTCTGATTTGATCATACTTTCCCAGCCTATCCACAGATATAAGAGTATATTAGCAAAAAAAAAAGATATCATAATTGAAATCAATACTGTGACAATGAGAAGTGCTCCTATGATAAATCCTGGTCCTGGGTATTCCATTTGCTGCTATTGCCCTGATGATGTCAAGACTGGATCCTTCTTCAGCTGTGTGTCTATGTTCATTCAAAAACAACACAAAACACACTTGAGATAGCCCCTCCTTGTCTACAACCATAATCTAAGAAGGGAAGTATAGCATCTCCTGTAGCAGCAAGAGAATCTCTGCATTTAAATGTCTCTGCATCAGTAAAAGCAAGACAGGAATGTGCAGAGTATACCATCTAAGCTCTATGCTATTCATATTTAACGTCTAGCTTTTAGAGTATTTGTATGTGTCTTTTCTGTGTGGCTATAGTTAAATTACATTTATAGAAGGCTGAGAAAAGGCATTGACTTCTCTCCAACCTGAGATTAGTGTTTTCTGCTTAGTGTCAGATTACTAAGAAGTGTTGAGTATACACATATCGCTAAGAATTTATAGAGAAAATCATTTCTCTCATGGACTGTGTATTCATCTGGTATTTGGGAACTGTAGTCTAAAGAGTTTTTAATCACAATTTTACATGTATAACCTTCATTAGCGTATGTCATCATTTTTCAATGTTTCTAGTAGCCACATGCAAGAGATAAACCACCATCATCTCCAAGGCATTCTGTTGGATAATAGGAAAGGGCAAATGAGACAGACAGAATGGCAAAACACCTTTAAATTGTCATTGAGGCAGAGTTTTCATTCAGACATATTCTATACTTTTGTGTGCCGAAAATGAAATTCTGCAGACGGGATTAAACATTTTCTTTTGGTAGGTGACAAAACCCTTTAGTATATGCTCAAGCACATGCAACATTTCTACAGACTGAGACAGTATCCTTAGAAGTACATGTTTGCAAATGTTTGAAAATAACTGCCTTGAACATTTACAAGCCTCCCCCATTTGTTAG
>NW_021607213.1:0-4868 GCF_004785775.1 Grammomys surdaster | reverse complement strand
TCTCATTTACTTCCTTATGAGGCAACTTGGACTTGTGACTTTGGTAATGATCTCCTCTACTCCTTGAACCCGAAACCCTACAGAATCCACTAGCTTCATGCATATGAGAAATGATTCTCCTGTGTGGTTTTACTCACTCTCTGAGGTTGCAATGCAAGGAGCTTAAACAACAGTAGACTTGAGCAGAAGAAATGGATCAGAAGTTAACCCCATAATTATTCTCACAAGGAACCAAATTTGGATCCACATATCCAAACTGTCTAAGACTCCAACCTCAGTGGCTCTGACATCTTATTTTGTATTCTGGTTACCTACATTCAAAGGTATATATACTCACACAGAGATACACATAGCTTAAAATTAAAACCAAACCTTTTAAAAGGAAATAGAAAGCTTGCAAGTCACTTAGAAATGCAAGTTTTCTTTGTTTTTTGGGTTTTTTTTCAGTGTGACATATGCAAACTAGAGATGAGAGACCCATAGGAGTGAGGCAATCAATGCAGGCAACTTCCGTGTGAAAGTGGAGTTAATGCTGGAAGTCTTCGAGCAGCTCCAACTTTACCTGCACTCTTGTACATGGTGAACTCTGAAGGATGACCGCACTGTTTTCCTGTCCACGGTTGGAGCTGAGCATAAATATTCATCATCCATTTGACTACACTGATGAGGAAGAAAAATATTCCTCCCCTGGCCAGTACTCTGTCCTCTACTTACTTACTCTGTGCTTAAAGGAAACAAGGGATTTCTTTACAAGAACTGCTTTGTACAAGAAAGCAAAATATGAGGAACCTTAAGAATGTGTCTGAGACAGATGTTGCCCAAGTCTAGCTTGGTGAATTTGTGGGTGTCTTGGGATAATTGGAGAAGCATGGATGAGTCAGAAGCACACACATCACCAAAGCCTACTATAGCCAGAATGAAAATTCATGAAAGCTGGGTTCTTGGAGCAGCTGCTTGTCCAATCAGCAGGCAACTCCATCGAAGGCTCCTCCTCTAGCACTCTCATATTTCCTCGATAATGTTGGGGAGGGGTCTTGTGAATCTTATTTCTAGGTCTTGGAAGTTCCATGAATCTCCTAAAAATAGCCACAAGCCAGGGCCCAAGTCCCTAGGAAAATGCTATGCTTGTGTTTATTCAGCACGATCCTTGCAGTACCCAATGCCTTAATTACTTTTTTATTTGCTGTGATAAAACACCATCACCAAGAGGGGGAAAAAAGGTTTAATTTAAGTTTAGAGTTTCAGAGGGTGACTCCATGATGGTGGAACCGAGAGCTTGCTTAGGTCTTGATTCCCAAGTAGGAGGCAGAACATTTCATTAGAAATGGCTGAGGCTTTTGAAATCTCAGGGCGGCCCTTAGTGACAAACCTCCTCCAACAAAGTGATACCTCCTAATCCTTCCCAAACAGTTCCACCAACTGGGGAACTTTATTCACATATATGAGCCTATGGGGTCATTGCTGTTAAAACTAACACACCTGAGTTCATCCCACCATGAGGTTCCAACTTTGATGTTTCTTTTATAAAATATATTCACTGTTAACATACCCTGGCACTGTTGACATTTTGCTCCCTTATTTGAATTTTAACAGCTGAGTCCATTAACTTCTGATGTTTCAGGTTTGTCTCAGTTAGGGTTTCTAGTGCTGTGAAGAGACACTGTGACCACAGCAACTTTTTTCAAGGAAAATATTCAACTAGGAATGGCTTATAGTTCCGAGGAGTTTAGTCCATTGTCATCATGGCAGTAAGCATCGTGCTGGAGAATTCTATTCCAGATCTGAAGGAAGCAACAGGAGACTGGCCTGGTATGAGCATCAGACACCTCAATACCTGCCTGCAGTGTCACAGTTCCTCTCAAAGTACCTACTCCAACAAGGCCACACCTCCTAAGAGTGCCACTCTCTATACGCCTATGGGTCCCATTTTCTTTCAAACCACCACATGGTTTATCAAGTAAGAGAAAGAAGGATTCACTGAAATGGAGTGTGTGTGTGTGTGTGTGTGTGTGTGTGTGTGTGTGCATTTGTGTATGTGTGTGCTTATGCATATATGTTGAAGGATATACTTTACAGTTCTGATCTTCACAGGGTACAAGATTTTCATGCCCTGGATTCAGAATCAGACACAGTGCTCTATGATAATAATGTTTAGAGAGCCTCTTAATCAGTCCCCTTTGTTCTTTCCAGACACAATGGATGGGAGACAAACTGAGAAGAAAGAGGTGTCCCCTGTGGATTCTTCTCTAATCACTGAACTTCTCAAAGTAGAGAAGATGGTGCAATTTTTTTTTTATTTATTTTTGTCTCTTTCTTTCAACCTCTGCCTCTGAAGAAATAATGTCCTTAGAGGTCTTAGGGGTCACGCTGTAAAAGAGCAAATGGCTTGTTTCGAGATGTGGAGACTATCCAGGTTTTTATTTTCTTAAATTCTGCTAATGTTTTCAAGGCTTTGAAGAAAAAGACTCACTTTCTTTGTGACCCTTTGGTAGGTGAAATAGCCCCCTGCAATGAAAAGCAGAACACTGCGCTGCCAGTTTCTTCCCTATCTGACTATTCTATGTTGTGGGAAAACAGCCTAAGACTTCAGGCAAATAAGAATGGTTTTTATGTGGCTTCCTCTTTCTTCCCTGAAATACTTTCTATCTTGTTCAGATTTAATATGCTCCTGGGGAGTTGTCTTCAGTGCTGGGGACTGAACCCAGTGTCTTGAGTTTTCTTGCCAAGTCTATACCACTAAGCAAAATCCCTGACCCTTCCTCTGGGAATTTTAAATGTATAGAAATCTTTCCCTGTTCCCCCTCTAAGTAGAATTAGATATTCTAACCTAATTGTTCTGATGAGAACCTACAATCAGCATGTTTTTAAAGCTTCTCTTAGTTGCAATGTATAGTAAAGGTTGAGAAAGCCCAGCAGGCAGAAGTGAGCAGTGACTGAAGACCTGGACAGCTGCCCTAGATATCTGCTCCCTCTTTATTGTGACTTTGGACAGAACAGGTCAATTTGCTAATTACCTTTTGCTGTTGTACTAGTTTTGTTTTTCTTTTTTGTTTCTTTAGAAAAATAAATTGTCACTGCTTCTTTCAAAGATTCATTTGTACACCACAGTTCTAATGCATAAAGTCAACATCTCAGTCTAGTCAGACTAGTTCCTGTCCATGACTCAAAGGAAGTGTCTCAAGTCGAAGGAAGAGTACAGATAAGGAGTGGGGTGATGGCTCTATTGTTTCCTGGAATCTTAAAGACAGCAAGGCATTTCCATCTTCAGTATTGCTGAGTGATTTTCGGAAAGCCCTTTGGAAAACTCAGGATTACTGACAGTACAAAAGTCTCTTTAACCCTCCTGGAAATTCTGGGTGTCTAGACAACAAAGATACAAAGAAAGTCCCATGATAGTCATATCAGAAAATAAGTTGGACTGGGGTCATTTGGTGGTACACTGCCCTAATTGTGGTGCATGCCTGTCACCCAGTGCTGAAAACGGTTAGGATTTCAAGGCCAGCCTGTGAACTTCTCTGAGACCCTCATCTCAATGAAACAGTAATCAAAGAAGCAAGCACCAGAGTGGTTTAAGTCATAGTCCTAGCAAACTGGAATGGAGCCAATTTAAAAGAAAAAAATGCCATTTTATTGTAGTTCAGAATATGTAAAGAACTCCTACAGTTTAACATCAAAAAGACAAACATCCCAATATAAAATGGGCAGGGGACCTAATTATTGAAACATGAATAAAGGATTGTCAGTATCACAACAAAACTGAAACAATATGAACAACAAAATAAAAAAGAAAGAAAATGAAAAGTCTTCAGAAGCCTCAAGACCACATGGCTAATACATGCAGGCTGCTGTACAAACCTCCATCAAAATGAGAAAAATGTCAGACTTGTACCTGCTTATGTCTCTGCTTTTTAAAATGCAGCACACTGAAAAAATTACATGGATGGATGCTGTTGAATTGTATTGGTGTAAAGTACTTGTTCACTCCCCAGTTTACTCCTATGCTCTGTGACTTGTGGGCCACAGAGCTGAGACAGGAGGTGGGTCGAGAGTGTATAACTCACCCGAATGAGTTTTACTTTAAGGCTAAAGACAGTTCTGTCACAATAACTATAAAGATAAACAGTACCATATATTTGAAGGAATTTGCAAGCTTTTTATTTATTTTCTTATCTCCTCCCTGTTTTTATAAATTCATTTACATCAGCTACAAAAGCTTTGAAGCACAGAGGAAGCAAACAGCAATAATAGATGCTTTTGTCAGCAATTATTTCATATGTAAATAGATTTAAGTTCCATAGTACAAAGGCGAAGATTAACAAATGAGCTCTCACCTATCAAAGGAATGGTGTCTGTATGACACATTTATTTACTTATATTTGAGCAGAATCTCTCTAAGAAACCCAGACTGGCCTGAAACTCCCTATGTAGCCCACGATAAATTGAATTCCTGATCCTGCTACTTCAGCCCCCCGACCCCCACTACTGGGATTATAGTGAGTGTCACTATAACTAGCCAAGGAGATTTATTTTATGTTTTAATTTAAATTTGTGTGTGTGTGTGTGTGTGTGTGTGTGTGTGTGTGTGTGTGTTCCTATATGTCACATGTGTGTGAGTGTCTGCAGAAGATCCCCTGAAGCTGGAAAAGTCTATGAAGCTAGGAATTGAACATGGGTCCTCTGGGAGATCAGGGCATACCCCTGACCACTGAGCATCTCTCCTGATATGTTTATATCCAAGAGATACAAACAATAAGAAGATGGAGAAGTCAAAGTAGATTTTCCGTGAAAACAGTAGCCAAGGGAGCACTAGAGTAAATGTAACCATAGCACTACCAACGTGAGATGAACCTAAGCATTTAAAGCACACA
>NW_021607212.1:0-1578 GCF_004785775.1 Grammomys surdaster | reverse complement strand
TATAGATATCAGGGTAACTGTTGCCTTATAAATGAGTTTAGCAATGTCCCTTCTATTTCTGTCTTGTGGAAGAGTTTGAGTAGTAATGGTATTAGCAAATCTGGCAGAATTCTGTGCTAAAACCATTTGGTACTGGAGTTGTTGTTGTTTGTTGTTTGGTTGGTTGGTTTTGGGTTTTTTGTTTGTTTGTTTATTTGGCAGATTTTTAATGACTGCTTCTATTTCTTTAGAGGTTATAAGACTATCTGATCTTGATTTAATTTCTGTAATTGCAAATTATCCATAAAATCATCCATTTCATTTAGATTTTCTACTTTTGTGGATGAAAAGCTTTTGAGGTAAGACCTAAAGTTTCTTTGAATTTGCTCAGTGTCTATTGTTTTGTTCCCCTTTTTATTCCTGATTTTGTTAATTTGAATGCTATCTCTCTGCCTTTTAGTTAGTTTGGCTAAGGTGTTTTCTAGTTTGCTGATTTTCTCAAAGGTCCAGCTCTTGGTTGCACTGATTCTTTGATTTTTTTTTAACATCAATTTCAGCCCTGGGATGATTATTTCCTGCCTCCATCATTGTTATAATGTTGGATTTAAGGTCATTTTCTAGTGTTGTGGTTGTGTTAGGATATCCAGGGCTTGCTGTAAAGGGTTGCAGAATTGTGGATGAATCATGGAGTTCCAGGGAGAGCACACAACTCAAGATAACTTGAATTTCCCTGGGGGACTCTACAGGCTAGGGAATGGGTGGGGTGAAGAGAATTTACCTGGACTTTCCTGGTGCTTCAGGCCTGGTGAAGCTGGGTAGAGCTATGTCCTGACAATGGGGCTTCCTAGTGCTCTGTATTTTAGGGGGAAATATGGTGTCTCATCAAGATTTCTAAAAAGACTTACAAAGTTTAAGGTTCATGTATCTAGATAAACCACTTTTATTGGCAGGATGCTACCTAACAAGAAG
Source organism: Grammomys surdaster (assembly GCF_004785775.1). NCBI lineage: Eukaryota > Metazoa > Chordata > Mammalia > Rodentia > Muridae > Grammomys > Grammomys surdaster. The sequence continues at coordinate 630 of NW_021607212.1, read as the reverse complement.
TACTGATTTTCTTCATATTTTGCTAAAATTAACCTATGAATTCTATGAATATGATCTGATGTAATGAAATAATTTTTTCTCTTAAGAAATGTAATTTGTTTTGCTTGCTTGAGAATAATGAGTATATATGTTTGGAAAACTCTCCAAGTTTTGATATATCTATATCTTTACCTACACCTATATCTATATCATCTCTATCTATATCATCTCTATCTATATCATCTATATCTATATCATCTATATCTATATATCATCTCTATCTATATCATCTCTATCTATATCTATATAATCCATATCTATATATCTATATCATCTATATCTATATCTTCTATATCTATATATCATTTATAACATCTCTATCTATATCATCTCTATCTATATCATCTCTATCTATATCATCTCTATATCATCTCTATCTATGTCATCTCTATCTATATCATCTCTATCTATATCATCTCTATCTATATCATCTATATCTATATCATCTATATCTATATATCATCTCTATCTATACCATCTCTATCTATATCTATATAATCCATATCTATATATCTATATCATCTATATCTATATCTTCTATATCTATATATCATCTCTATCTATATCATCTCTATCTATATCATCTCTATC
>NW_021607211.1:0-2011 GCF_004785775.1 Grammomys surdaster | reverse complement strand
TTTCTGTATCCATTTTTCCATTGTGGGACATCTAGGTTGTTTCCAGCCTCTGGCTATCAAAAATAAGGCAACTATGAACATAGTGGAACAAGTGACCCTGTGGTATAGTAGGGCGTCTTCTAGGTATATGACCAAGAACCAAAAATCATCTTTCAAAAACCTGGCAGATATAAACAGAAGCATTGTCTGTTTTGCTTTAATCCAATGTTGTTCCAAAGACTGTAAAATAAATGTCATACCTCATCTTTGAAAGCTTCTCCAGATCTAACAGAAGCACAAATAACAGGAGAATAATTAAAAATTCCAGGGGTACCAGCTCTGGAGATTAACTTCCATAAGAAGAGCATGCACGAGTTTGAGACACACTGAGCAGTTTCACAAGATGTCACAAACAACGTTGAGGGGAAGCTGAAACTGAAAAAGGTCCTTTGAGGGGAGGTGAAACTGAATGCTTAGGGCACTTGGTAGATGAAGCAAGTTTCAACTAGCTCCAACAACTTCACATATTACATACATACATACATACATATATGCATACATACATACACATACACACACATACAATTGGTGAATAAAGCAAGGATCTGACAAATTTTACATATATACATGCACATATATACAAATTGGAAATTTTTCTGTATAATCATGCTTCACATCCAATGATATCAAGCTCCAAGGGCATTGCTGAATGGTGTTTCTACAATTGGGAATCACGTTCACTCTACACACTGTTAGCTCAAGAACCTAAATTATAGTATCTACCTCTCCATGGATCCTGCCTCAACTTTGATAAGCATACTGGTATTTAATGTTTTAACAAATGTCAGAGTTATATAATGCTCTTCATCTGACATCTGGGTTTCTGGCATCCTCCAGAATCTCATGCTATGTATGTAGTCTGAATCACCTAGGAGAAAGAACACAGTCTAAATTCCAGGTGAGAATAGCTTGATTGATTCTAGATGGCAGACCTGTTTGTCTGGCCCTGTAGCTGCTCTGAGAACCTGTACTTTGAAAGCCAGCACTGCTGTGGCTGCTTGTGTGTGTTGCTGGATCTCAAACCAAGAAGGATCCCTTATCTAGTCTCAGCAGTGTTGAGAAAACCTAGAAGCATAGAATCACAAAACACTATTGAACATCCAGTTATCAATGTTGCTACCACTCCTATGGGTGCTTCCAACAATGAACCTCTAAGACAACTTCACTTACTGCTGACACTATCATGGCTGAAGAAGCTGCACAGAACCTGTATTTCTGCATTATTTAGAACCAAAGCCACTGCACTGTGCCCATCCCACATTCCTGCCTGTGAAATCACAAATCAGATTGTAGATGATGTTAGTAATTGATTAGATGTGCAGGTTTCCCTCCATCATCTCACTTGCCTCCACTGTGATGTCTTTCGCTCACTCATCAGCTCTCCTTTCAGACTCTCTCAGCATTGGTGACCTCTGAGCTCTCCACAGGCTCTGCTTTACCAGGCAGAGAACAGATTATCCAAGATTCTAAGGGCATGCTTCCTTATTAGTTCACTGAATTTTCTAAGATTTCTCTGAATTTGTTCCTAATTTCTGAATTCATCAAATTCTTCAGAGAGGAGAGTTTATGAATCAATTTCATCATTTTATCTGTGGCTTGTACTGATTCATTAATGTAAACTCCACCTAAGAAATGTTTATTGAGTAATACAAATGAAGGTTGATCCCTAAGGGATCATGTGATAGAGGCTTTGATCCTAATATAGAAATGCTGAAGCAATAGTACCTCGACAGCAGTTCTCAACCTTTATGGGTTGAATGACCTATTCACAGGAGTCAACGAAGACTATTTGAAACAGTTATTTACATTATGACTTACAATAGCAAAATTCATTTATGAAGATGAAAGAAAGTATTTTTATGGTTGGGAGTCACCACAACATGAGGAAATCTCTTAAAGGTTTGCAGGATTAGGAAGGTTGAGATCCATGACTCTAGGCACATGGTTAGGTCACTGGAAACCTTGCCCTTAG
>NW_021607210.1:0-6859 GCF_004785775.1 Grammomys surdaster | reverse complement strand
TGTGTGTGCGTGTGTGTATGTTTTGCCGGCGAGACCACTACACGCGCACCCCGCACAGAGGAAAAGTGTAACAACTTGTCTTATGGATAATGATTATCAAATTTGCCTAAAAAGTTTACCATATAATAGGTCAAATATCAGTATTTTTCAATAACCAATTTAATTGCTATTTGGAATAAAGAATAAACATTTCATCCAAAATATATTCAGGATTCTATCTTACAATCCTGTATTAACCCTGCAATAGTTTCATAATAGGATATTCAAACTTTACTTGTAGATGAAGAAGGATGAATCCACATTAGTGGTTTCTTTTGCCAAAGGGCTACTATGAGCACATGAGTAACAATAATGCATACAGCCAACAATTGATCATAGTCTATAAAATGTATCTGTTGATAACTAACAGCTTACTTTACTTTCAGCAAAGCTGTTCCTCCTTCATCAGTTACTTGTCAAGGGAAAGTAGGACTTGCATCCCTTTTGAGAAGATCAAACAGAAGTTCTAGTTCTATGGTAAGCTTAAGATGAGGTTTTAGTCAATTAATATCTCCTAACAACTTTTGAAAATCATTAAAAGTAAACCATTTTTTTTTGCATGTACTTCTACATGCCAGAAAAAGGCACTAGATCTCATTACAGATGGTTATGAGCCACCATGTGGTTGCTGGTAATTGAACTCTAATATTTTTAGTTGTGAGTCTAGCCTTTAACCGCTGAGCCATCTCTCTAGCCCCAACTATCCATTCTTATTGGAATTTTCTGTGCCACAATATGCTTAAGATATAACTGAGGTCCCAAAGATTGAAAAGATATTTCCTTTGAATCTTTTCTGGAGCAACAAGCACTCCAAAAATTTAAAGCTCGGTATATGAGAGCAAAGGCTTTCAGAAAAACTCCTTCAGAGAGATCAGTTAATGAAATATATAATGAATAATATACACTGAGAGATTCAAATGCTTAATTTTTTTGTATTAAAGGAGCAACTTTTTTTAATTTAATGTAAGGCTATTATTAACCATTCCTTGAGGCAAACTTATCTAATGATATCGCTTCATGGGCTCTCAAAAATTACAAGCAAATTCACTGAATGGAAACCTCTCACCTTTACCAGGATGTAAAGGAACGGTATAAAAACAATCTTCTAAATCTATAATAATTTTATATGCATTTACTGGAATGGCTGCAAAAGTAGGGAAGTCAGGCTGTAGTGCCTAATTAGTTTCATAAATCTTAAGTTTGAACTTTGTTTTGGATTAATTGAATAACCAATTTCTTTTAGCTGAGTGAGAGTATCAGATAAAGGCCAAGTTGAAGACAAATCTTGTCCTCTTTTACTCTTAGAGCAATTCTTTTGTTAACAGAATTGCCATAGATGGAAGCAGGCATAATTTTAATTCCTCCAGCATAATCATTATCTATAACTCCTGGCCTATAAACTGTTTGTTGTGAATGTCTTTCAGTCTGAGGCTGATACCTTCCCCTCAAAAAGCAAGTAAGGCAATAAACAAATTCCAGAAAACACCCTTCTAGTGGCTGGTCATGATGACCAAGACAAAGGGAATGTCTGTCACATAAGCTTCTGGTGTGCCCATTCTGTGTACAGTCTTAATTTAAATATGAATGTTCTTAATGTTGGCCTATGTCCTGAGATCTGGGCAAAGATTATCTTTCCTGCACCAAGGACAAATTTCTGGCAAGCAACCTTGGTGACCTGATTGTTACTTGTGCCTTTGTTCCTGGGACAGTCATTTTAAAAATGACCTAAATTTCCACATTTAAAACGTCTTTCATCTTTATGGTTCTGTGCAAGCATTGCTTGTACAGTGGTCCCTTGTAAGGCAGCAGGTATGGCCAGACCGTGATTGTATGAGGGCCCAATTTCAGTGCAAAGACAAATGTATCCATGTAAATCTCTCTTTGCTTTGTATGGTCTGATAGCTGTGCAGGCAGTTCAACCTGATTAACATTACCTTCATATTGACCTTCTCCTAGAAGCATGTTAAGATCCCAATCTACATTGCCTGCCTGAGCATTCATCATGGCAATTCTCTTGATATCTCCTTAAAGAGACATTGTTTTAAATCTTTTATACATTTGGTTTCTGAATGACTTCAACCCTGAGTTACCAGTTTTAAGCCAACTTTCTGTCACCAAAGTTGCAAATTTTTAATCAAACCCAATAACTTATAGGCCAATAATCTATAACCAAGACATGTAGAAGATATTTATACCTTTAAAACCAATCAGAAACAAAAATGAAGTGGATTTAGACTAAACAAAATTTGCTTGTTTTTTCTAATTGTAATTTCAAGAGAAAAACACCTTGTCACAGAGATTTTTTTCTGGGACAAACAACTCTCAGCTTCCTTATCATAGAAGCCAAAAAGCTGCTGGGCCTTTTAAAAACAGCTTATGCTGACAATCAATTCCTGGAAAGGCTTTTCCAGCTCAGCTTGACTCTTAGCTACAGGTGTAGGGTAACTTATCAGTCTCTTCTGTGCACATTAAGACTGCCTTTAAAACCAAGTTAAACTAGATCAAGGGGTGGATACATAGCAGCTTTAACCGTTTTTGTCTTTTGAACATGAAACATAGAACAAAAAACATTTAGACAATGAAAGAAAAGACAAACAATTGACACACGTGGACATTGGTACACCAAGGATAGACAACAGACAAAGAACTCAAGGAGCCAAAGAGAAACTCAAGAAATCTCCTGACTTTCCTCCTCTTCCTAGGAGAGCTCTGAAACAGATTTTTCATTCTTCTTTGCTGACACATCTCAGAGAAAGGACAACTGCTTTTCTGAAACCCTTTCTTTCTCTCTCTCATATTCAAAATCTAACTCTTCATCTTTTTCTTTAGCAGATGTAGCAGCTGGCTATTGATAATAACACCTCAGTGTCCTGTTTTCTTAGTATTCCAATTCCTTCTAACCCTGCTCCTCTCACCAGAAGCAGCTCTTAGACTGTGGGCAAGTGCTTGTTTGGAATTCTCAGGTCCCAAAATCACTGTCACTTCCAAGGTGAGGTAGGTGTCAGGTCAACACTTATTCAACTTAGACCATATCCCCTTAAACACACTTCCTGCAAACACAGCCATAACTAGCTAGCATAAATGCTGTTCGTTGCTTACCAAGTGCCTAGAATACTCTTTTTCCATTATCCAAGGAGCTCCACACAGGACAGCGTTCCACAGCTGGTACCCAACTTTCAAGTCCCTTATTGTGGCACCAATATGTAGCTGCCTGCAGCCTGGAATTAACAAGGTTCACCTAAAAGGGGGCTGGGAATAAAAATGGGATGGAGGGTGAAAAGATATGAAGCCAAGACAAAGTTCTCCTATCAAGGCTCAATGCTTTAATGTTCAGCTCTCAATTTACAGGGAAATACCCTGCCCAAACCCTTCCTTGTTTCAGCTGGAGATGGGTGGGATAATCCATTATTGGTCAAGATATCTTGGCTTGGCTGGAGATATCTCAAGGCAAGCCCAGGGGCAGTCTTTTTTCTAAGTTTCATGCAGCCAATGTGGGTAACTCGACCTAGATTCTATCACTTGGTCTGTTGTGGTAAACAAGGTCTTTCAGGCCTGCTCAAGGCCAGGGGAAGGGCACAGTGGATCCTCCAGTGGGCTTGGTTTTGTTCCTTGCAGGCATACTGGGTAACCATGAACTGAACAGTAAGTGTGTGTACTTACAGATGTTACCAGAAACATGGACTTGAAATATGATGATTTAAAGAAAAAAATGGAAAAATATAAAAAGTTTAAATTCACAGAACTGCTGGGAATCATAGGCACACAAGTATAAAAAACAGAACATTCATTGGAGGTACAAAGATTGGATAGGCAGGGTCAAAGGGAGACATTTGTTTGTAGAAGTTCTGTGAATTTTGTTGCTGGAGGCAGAAAAGGAGAATACCATCATTTGATGAAATTCCTGGAATTCATTAGTTGTTCTTTCCCTGATGAGGAATCCCTGGATTCCAGAACTTTGTTCCCATTAGGAAGAGTCCTTCAGGAAGAATGAGATACAAGGGGAACAGAGAAAATACCTTAGAAAAATTTTTCACCTTTGAAAAAAATACTGTAATAGATAAAATGACAGTTACAATTAAAAATCAAAGTGATTAGGAAACATAACAATGGGAATACTAGAAAGTTTAGCATGTGAAGATATATTATCTAATGTTTGTGGTGAGATTTAGGGTACTCCTCTTCTTTGTACAAATTTTGTCCTACTATCTCCAGATTCAATTACATCTTCTCCTAAATCTTGTCCATCAAGTGCAGTTCCTGTCAGCATGAAGATTCTTTTTCACTGCTCCATTCCATCTCTTTCTTCTAAGTAAGGGTACATATCCCCAATGCAGGCACCTCTGCTTCATGCCAAGGAGAAGAGAGAACACAGGAGAGGATTTTCTCTTTTCTGAGTGAGTGAACACACCTGATTCTAATAACCCAGGGAAAAGATTTAAAAACTACTCCCATTTCATTTAAGGCTGAAGGATTTTAAGCAAGTTTGAGCTTACTATGGGACAACTGCTCCTGTTACACTGTCTCCTTGATTCTATTTCTGGAATAGCTTTTCTTTCCTGAATGGAGGATCGTAGCAAACATTAAGGTGAATATTTACTGTGGAAGACAGAATGTTCAGAGAGATTTCAGCACCAAGCTTTTAACAAAATAATGTGTTCATGACTTTTAAAATATTACTAGGTAAAACTCATGCATCATGTTATCCAACAATAGATCACACATTCTCCTGAGGCTTATTGAGAAATCAATGCTTTGGTTTACAGGCATGGTATAAGTTATCAGATTCTGGATGAAAAGGGAAACATTATAAAATTAGATTAGGGCCTGATGAGCCTTATCAAGATTTTGTTTCCTGTTTTTGGCAGTCACACAGTCACCTGACATTTAATGGGGAGACTTACTAAGCAAGTGGTGTATAAGAATGCTAATTCAGAATGCCATTCTACCATCCAAGTGTTCTGAGAGAAAAGAGATATTTTAATTGCATCAGTCTCTGTGATGATATTGGGCCTTCATATTCTTGAGGGTTAACTCTAGCTCTGGCTCTCTAAGGGCAGTCATCCAACAAGGAAAAAAGAAATAAACAGTAACGCATAACCCAAGTTTATGTCAAAAGTTTGTTGCTACTGCTTTAAGGTGCACTAAAGCAAATAGTTTCCTCTTGCTTTTTATTATTATTTAATACATTTAAATATTTAATTATCCTTTAATCTTTTTTTACAGCCCAGTTGTTATTCCCTTCTTTTCTTCTTGGGCATTATTTGGTACATATTCTGCCTTCTGCTACAGATAGTAAAATGCTAAAAGATCTGTTTATTAAAGTAACAATGGGCTTACCATTTTAAATTTTCAGTCATAAATAAAAATTAAAAATTTTATTATTAATGAATTTGGATGACTTAGCACTGACTTTTGCTATTTTGGACCTCTACAAAATATTAAAAATTGACTGTGGACAATTCTTCTTTATATACTGGCATGCCTTTTTAGAAAGTAACACAGAACTCAGATGATTCTATTTGGATGTGACCACTAGTAATCTCCTTCCATTAGTCTGGACCCTCCCATAGTTTCAGAAAATATTAAGAGTTCTGCAAAGCAAGGAAGCAAGGAAGCAGTGTTCCTTAGCTGTATGTGTCAGTGTCCTGTTGGCTCATCTCAGGAGGTTGCCCCAGAGAATATTTCCATAGGATTATCATGGTAGTGGTTGGACATACTGTTTTGACTTTTCTGTTTTCTTCCTGCTGTACTATTCTTGCCAGTTTCATTGGGCTTCTTTAGGAGCTCCACGCTTGGAGTTTGGGGATGGTGTTGAAGCATAAAGTTCTTTTGTGGTCTCGAATCAAAACATTCCTTTAATTTTAGCAATGTGGGCTCAAAGAGTTGAAATGGCTGGATGGGCTTCCTTTTGGTGACATTCACCTAGGGAAGTCTGTGCAGGAGCATTGTCGTGACTTCTAGGCCTGCAAATGTAGGAATTTCTGGGGAGGCTTGGTAAAAATAAGCAATAGCCAATTTAGACTACATTGAGTCTCTCTCTTCAATTTTAATTTATTTTCCATGTGTGCATGTTTGGCAACTATGGATGTGTGTGCAGAATGTTTGTGTCAGGCTCCTGTGAAGGTCAGAGGAGTCCTTGAGACAGGCATTAGAGAAGAGTGTGTGCCACTACATGGGAAAACCTGTGTCCTGTAAGAACAGTCCAAGCTTTTGACTGCTGTACTGTCTTTCTAAGCCCCTTAGTTTATCTTTTAATTAATAAAAATATACAATTAAAAAACATTGACTAAGATCAGTAAGAATTCTCTGCTTTGAAGATGTTTGCCACCAACTTCTTGAACTAAGCTCTGTTCTCCATTAACCTGTAATGGAAGGAGAGAACAAATTGTCTTGAGTTGTCCCATGTCCTTTCTATATATGCTGTGTCAAGTGTCAGCAGAAGTGAAATCTACTGCTTCCATTTATCTTGCAACATAAGTGCTTCTATCAAATTTTATTGTTCCTCTGGTTCACCATAAGTACAAAGCAATCAAGAAGTTAAAGTCCAACCTTTATATTTTTCTGATAAATCAACTTTGGGCTTCTGATAACATGGACACCTGATGACATAGAACTCTGATGACCTGGAGGTCGTTAAGGTTCATTTCCTATCTCCTTTCTGTTTTAAAGTCATAACCACTTTGCTTACATTCTCCTTCTCTTAGAAAGATAAGGATGAAATATGCAGCTGAATCAAAATTTAGTTTAAAAGAGATTTAAAATCTCCTGTAATAAAAAAAATATACATAGCATACAACTCATGAATTCACAAGTTACATTA
>NW_021607209.1:0-1571 GCF_004785775.1 Grammomys surdaster | reverse complement strand
ATGAAATCACATTAATTATTTTTTTAATAAGGGAACTTAGTGCTATGGACTTTCCTCTTAGCACTGCTTCTATTGTGTTCCATAAATCTGGGTACATTGTATATTCATTTTCATTGAATTCTAGAAAACCTTTAATTTCATTTTTTATTTTTCATACAGTGGTCATTGAGTTGCGAGTTGTTCAATTTCCATGAGTCTGTAGTTTTTCTGTTGTTTCTGTCGTTGTTGAAGTCCAGCTTTAATTCATGGTGGTCTGATAGAATACAGAAAGTATATCATCAATTTTGGAGACAGTTCTGTGAGATGCTGAGAAGATTTATTCTTTTTTCTTTTTGAATGGAATGTTCTGTAGATATCTGCTAGGTCCATTTGAGTCATAATGTCTGTTAGTTCTATTATTTCTTTGTTTAGTTTCTGTTTAGATGATGACCTGTCTATTAGTGAGAGTTAGGTGTTGAAGTCTCCCAGAGTTAATGTTTGGGGTTTAATGTGTGATTTAAGCTTTAGTAATGTTTGCTTTACAAATGTGGGTACCCTTGCATCTGGGACATAGATATTCAGAAATCAGACATCATCTTTGTGTCCTTTGATGAATATAAAGTGCTCTTCTCCATCTTTTATTTTTTAGATTTACAGTAAAGGCAATTTATTCTATGCTCTTTTAAGATACTTTGCTTTATTAAATGTAAAAATAGCATAGAAGTATTTAAATACTGCTACTTAAGTCCACCTCAAATTATAATATGCATAAATTTTACCTGATTTATTTTCTGTACAGTGCCACCAAGTATGGACAATGCAATGGGCACAGAGGAAATCACAATTGTCAAAGGCAGTTCTACCTCTATGACGTGCTTTACAGATGGAACCCCCACTCCTAGCGTGTCTTGGCTCAGAGATGGCCAGCCTCTGGCACTTGATGCTCATCTGACTGTCAGCACTCAGGGAATGGTCCTTCAGCTCATCAAGGCAGAAACGGAAGACACTGGAAAGTACACCTGCATTGCTTCGAATGAAGCTGGAGAAGTCAGCAAGCATTTTGTCCTGAGAGTCCTAGGTACATAGCCATGCTGATAAGTACAGAGAACTTGAGAGTTCAGTGACGGTCAAGACCTGGATACTGAGTATAGTACTTAGACTTGTTCTTTATGGGACAAACTTTAATGAAAACTTTCCATTTTTGTTCTATAAGTTGCCTAAATTCATCTAAAGCAGGTTGAGCTTGAATGGTGAGTTTTACTTGTTTTCAAAGGTAAAAACTTCTATTCCTAAGATATTATTTATTGAAAAGGCATGATACCCTACTAATATCAGACCTGAGATTGTGTTTGTACATGAATGGCTGCATATGTGTGTACAGATGTGGAGATAAGTGTATCCAAGCAGAGACCTGGTGTTAGTGTTAGATGTTGTTTTTGGTTGCTCTTCACTCTGGTGTGTGTGTGTTTGTTTGTTTGTTTTTTGACACTGCATCTTTCTCTGGGCCTAGATTCTTACTGGCTGTCTTGCCTCAGGGATCCATGACTCATGCCTCTTGGGCATTGTGGTTACAGGTGGCCACTGTGCCTGCC
>NW_021607208.1:0-1264 GCF_004785775.1 Grammomys surdaster | reverse complement strand
TCAGGTTTGCACACAATAAAGACTGAAGGAGAGAGAGGCATTAGTCTGAAACTAGTGTCTTTTGTACACAAGACAATTCTAAAAGAACATGTACTCACTTACATGTTCTGTGCATGCTGGGTATGGTAGTACAGCACTCTATGAGAGTAAGAAGGTTAATGAGGAGATCACATACCACGTGGTATACAGGAGAGAATTTTTTTAAACTAAATTAAAATGTAAAAGAAGCTGGAACACTCCTTTGCTCTATTGAATCTTTCATTGTTACTGTTGAGTCTACCCTCTTGTTGTTCCCATAGAAATTTGGGGTTATTTAGGATAGAAATTCCCATAATCCCCCCCAAATTCCATTCCTAGGGGCAAAATTGCCTTCAAACACATTAGATTCACAATCCTGTAGACACAAACCATTCAAGAGCCATACAAGAAGAATAAGACTGTTGGGCAATAGTGGTGCATGCCTTTAATCCCAGCACTTGGGAGGCAGAGGCAGGCAGATTTCTGAGTTCGAGGCCAGCCTTGTCTACAGAGTGAGTTCCAGGACAGCCAGGACTCCACAGAGAAACCCTGTCTCAAAAAAACAAAAAAAAAAAACAAAGCAAAAAACCAAACCAAACCAAAACAAAAAACAAAAACACAAAAACCAAAGAAAAATATGACTAGTGAATGAGCAAGGGAAAGGTATAGGATAAAAATGACAAAAGAGCTTTATTTTATTGATGCCAATTGGTTATGGACCTCAGTGTGACTCAAACAACACAGTTAATCTCCTCTACTCCCTACACTGGAATTGACTCAGGCTGCTACAGAGCCCTCAGGATATCCATGAGGATAAAACACAGTTGTACATGTCTCTCTACTACAGTATAACACATGTTACCATAGCACTACAGAGGGGAAGGATACAGCTCTGTGATCCACTGGATCACATTGTAATATCTGCAATGACTCTCTCTCCCTGTCTCTCTGTCTCTGTCTTTCTCTCTCTCTCTCTCTCTCTGTCTTTCTGTCTCTCTCTCTCTCTCTCTCTCTCTCTCTCTCTCTCTCTCTCTCACACACACACACACACACACACACACACACACACACACACTCTATTCGGGGCTACATGACTACCAAAACCTTCCTGCATGACTGTGGTGTTCTGGGGCTGCCCAAGATAGCTGGTATGAAAGAAACACTCTGCTGTGAGTTGCATCAGATCTACTCCTGTCTGTTTCTTAGGGAGTTCAAACACTTAACTGGCACTATAGGAGATGTTTCA
>NW_021607207.1:0-20454 GCF_004785775.1 Grammomys surdaster | reverse complement strand
TATTCAGAGGCAGATGCTCACAACTAGCCATTGAACTGATCATGGGGCTCTCAATAGAGGAGTTAGAGTGAAGACTGAAGGAGCTGAAAGGATTTAAGGCACCATGAGGAGAGCAACAATACCAACCAACCACAGCTCCCAGGGTCTAAACCACCAGCCTGGGAGCACTTAGGGGGGGATCCAGGGCTTCAGCTGAATATGTAAAAGTGGAGGGCCCTGCTGGGCATAGGTGGAAGAAGAGAACCTTGACCTCATGAAGGCTGGATGCCCCAGGGGGTGGGAATTTTGAGGATGGGGAGGTGTGAGTGGGGGTGGGGAGAGAAAGGTTACATCCACAGAGAAGAAGGAGGAGGGGCGAGGGGATTGGGGGTTCCGAGGGGGTGGTGGGGGATGGGGTAAGGGGACAACATAGGAAATGTAAATAAATCATCCAATAAAAAAAAAAAGAAAAAAAAGAAAAAAAAAAGAAAGCAATGCTGATGAAAATGATAATAAGGCATCTAATTTTTTGGTGCAAAGCCTACGGACTAACTATCCTCACATCTAACTACAAATATAATAAAAAATGATACTTTAAAGGAAAAAAAAAAGAGCAATGAGGGGAAAAAAGTAGAGTTGGAGGGAAGAATAAGAAAGAAGAAATGTTGTATCTATATTATAATATAGGTTGTTTCCAATGTCTGGATATTATGAATATTACAACAAAGAATATGGTTGAGCAAGTATCTCTCTCATAGGATGACACATACTTTTGATTGATGCCCAAGAGCAGTATAGCTGGATCATGATATAGATCAATCCTGGCCTTCACTTTACATGGACGCTTCACCATCACCATGCCCTCTTTTGACCTATCACAGTGCTATGCCTTAGCTGCGCTCCATTAAACTTTTATAGCTTCAAAACTAGTACCACCTGGGTGACTTTTATACTACCAAGTTCATCTGCCAGCATGAGGCACAACCTTGGCCAGCTCTGTGACACAGCTTTTGTGTTCTGTCTCTGTGTGAACACTTTCCAGAAGATAACAAAACAATGATCCAGTCATTTCTAAAGTACAGCCATCTGGCAGTGAGTATCCCACTGAAGCAAACTTTTTCTTCAGTAGTTCAGTCATCTGCTAATCACAGATTATTCTTTATCCCCAGATCACCAGAACCACAGAATCTTAGTTAATATTCACAAATGCCCCAAATATAGTCCTTGAAATTTCCTCTGAAACTTCACCAGCTAGGCTTCCATCATTTGTACTGTGCTCAATATTCTTGTTATCCAAGATTCCAAGGAACATCCCGTTGAGCTCTCTATACTCAGTGAATTTTCTAATACATAGTTCCAAGATTCTTCCACAATTTTCCACAAAACCCTTTTCTTTCAGGTTTCTTAGAGCAATGTCTCTGTGCTAGTATCAACTTGTCTTAGTTACGTTTTCTACTGAGATAATAAATCACTAAGATAAAAAGCAAGTTGGAGAGGAAAGGGTTTATTTGGATTAAACTTCTGTATTATGGTCCATCTTTAACAGAAACCAGGAAAGGAAATCAAACAGGGGTTGGAATCTCGAGGCAAGAGCTAATGTAGATATTATGGAAGAATGCTTCTTACTAGCTTGTTCCTCATGGTTTGCTCAAAGTGCTTTCTTATAGAATTCAGGACCATCTGCCAAAGGAAGACACCACCCAAAATGAGCATTTCCTTACCGATCAATTATTAATTGAAAATGCTTACAGTCCTGCCTACAACCTGATCTTATAGAAGTATATCCTTAATTGAGGCTGGCACCCTCAGAAGACTTTACCTTGTGTCAGGTGACATAAAAATATCCAGCATATCCTAATTCCCCATACCACCATCACAAACTGTCTTACTTATTCTGCTGAGTGAAAGATGAAGTCCTAAAGTAGTTTAGATTTGCATTTTCTTGATGGCTAAGGGTGGTGAACATTTCTTTAAGCTTTTATCAGCCATTGGATTTTTTTCTGTTGAAAGTTTTGTTTAGATTTGTTCCACTTTAATTGTGTTATTTTGTAGGTTGATACCTAGTTTCTTGAGTTTGTTATATATTTTGGATATCAATCCTTCGTTATTCATGGAGTTGGTAAAATTTTTTCCAATCTCGAGGCTTACACTTTTTCTGATTGATGCTGTATTTTGCCTCAGAGAACTTTTCAGTTTATGAGATCTCATGTATTAACTGTTGATCTTAGGGCTGGTGATACTGGTGTTCTGTTAAGAAAATCTTCATGCCAATGAGATTAAAGTTATTCCCACCTTTCTCTAATATTAGATTCAGTATATGTGGTTTTATATATGATGAGGTTTTTAATCCATTTGTAGTTGCATTTTGTACAGGAGGATAGGTATGGGTCTATGTGTATTCTTCGAAATGTAGCTACCAAGTTTGACGAGCAACATTTGTTGAAGATGCAGTCTTTCTGTTTCTGGTTTGTATTTCTGTCTTTTAAAACTTAAATATTCGTTTTCTATAGCTATATGGATCTATGTCTTTAATTCTACTTTATTTATTAATGGGTCTCCTTTTGTCTCAATAGTATGCTCCATTGTTATTATAAATTTGTAGTGCAATGAAATTGAGACATACCTCCAGTAGTTCTTTTATCATTCAGAATTATTTTAGCTATCTTGATTATTTTCTGACTCTTTATGAAGCTGAGAAATTTAATATGAAGGTCTACGAAGAGTTATGTTGGAATTTTAATGGAGCTTGCATTGAGTCTCTAGATTGTCTTTGGTAGGATGATTATTTTTAATATTTAATCATACTTATCCATGCTCATGGGAGCTCTTTCCATCTTTTGATATCTTAAGTTTTTTTCTTTAATGTCTTAATTTTTTATTATAAAAGTCTTTCATTTGCATGATGAGAGTTTCCACAAGATATTTTATATTATTTGAGGTTATTTTGAAAGACATTGCTTTTTAAATTTCTTAGCCTGTCATTTGTATAAAGGAGGGATACTGATTTTTTAAATTTAATTTATATTCAGTTACTTTGCTGGAAGTATTAATCAGCTGTAGAACTTCCCCAGTGGAATTTTCAGTGATATATATATACGTATATTATCATCCTTAAATAAATAGTCTTTGATTCTTTTCCCTTTCCAATTATATCTCTTTGACTTTCTAATTTTTTTGTCATTTTTTATTGGTCATTTTATTTATTTATATTTCAAATTTTATCACTCTCCTCAGTTTTCCCTCCATAACACCCTAACCCTTCCCCTCCCCCATGCCTCTATGAGGGTACCCTCTCATCCACCTACCCACTTTTGCCTCAACACCCTAGCATTCCCCTATCCTGCGTCATTGAGCCTCCACAGTACTGAGGGGCTCCCCTCCCAGTGATGCTTGATAAGGCAATCCTCTGCTATGTATCCAGCTAGAGTCATGGGCCCCCACCATGTGTACTCTTTAGCTGGTGGTTTAGTCCCTGAGAGTCCCTGGGAAACCAATATTGTTGTTCTTCCTACGGGGTTGCAAACCCCTTCAACACCTTCAGTCCTTGTCTTATTTCCTCCATTGGGGTCCTCATGTTCAGTCTAATGTTTGGCAGTGTGCATCAGAATTTGTATTGGTTAGGCTCTAGCAGAGCCTAATCTGGGGCAGAGATACCAGGCTCCTGTCAGAAAGCTCTTCTTGACATCAGCAAAAGTATCTGGGTTTGGTGTCTGTAGATGAGATGGATTCCTAGGTAGGGCAGTCTCTGGATGGCCTTTACTTCAGTCTCTGCTCTACACTTTGTCCCTGCATTTCTTTTTGACAGAAGCAATTCTGGATTAATATTTTCGAGGTGGGAGGGTAGCCTCATCATTCAACCGGGCACTGTTTATCCACTGGATATGGTCTCTACAGGTTCTACCTCCCATTTGTTGGATATTTCGGCTAGTGTCCTCCCTGTTGGTTCCTGGGAATATCTTGGGTAACTGGTATCTGGCACTTTCTAGTGGATAAATCTGGTTCACCATACCTCTCACTACACACCTCCTTTTAAAATCCTGACCCTCTACACTTCTCTCCCATCTCCTCCCATATCTGAACTGGACCCCCTTTACCCCTCTCACTCCTCCCTCCCTCCCAGATTCTTCACTCTCTCTACTTCCTGAGATTATTTTCCCCCTTCTGAGTAGGATTGTAGCATCCACGCTTTGGTGTGGTCTTCTTTTTTACTTATGTTTTCTATGGTCTGTAAGATGTATCAAAGGTACTCCAAGCTTCATTTTGGTTAATATCCACTTATCAGTGAGTACATACCATGTGTGTTCTTTTGTGACTGGGTTACCTCCCTCAGAATGATATTTTCAAGTTCCATCCATTTGTCTGTGAATTTCGTGATGTCATTGTTTTTAATAGCTGTGCAGTACTCCATTGTGTAAATGTACCACATTTTCTGTATCCACTCCTCTGTTGAGGGACATCTGGGTGGCTTCCAGCTCCTGGTTGTTTTAAAAAAGGCTTCCATGAACTTAGTCGAGCCTGAGTCCTTGTTATATGTTGCAGCATCTTTTGTGTATATGACCAGGAGTGGTATAGCAGGGCCCTAAGGTAGAATAATTTCCAATTTTCTAAGAAACCACTAGACTGATTTTCAGAGTGGTTGTACCAGCTTGCAAACCCACCAGCAATGGAAGAGTGTTCCTCTGTCTTCACATCCTCAACAGCATCTGCTATCACCTAAGTTTTTGATCTTAGGCATTCTGATTGGTGTGAGGTGGTATCTCAGGGTAGTTTTGATTTGCATTTCCCTGATGACTAAGGATGTTGAACATTTCTTTAGTGCTTTTCAGTCTTTCATGATTTCTTAGTTGAAAGATCTCTTTTTAGCTCTGTACTTCATTTTAAATAAAATAGAGTTACTTGTTTCCCTGGAGTCTAACTTCTTGAGTTCTTCGTATATTTTGTATGTTAGCTCTCTATTGAATGTAGGGTTGGTAACAATATTTTCCAACTCTGTGAGTTTCCGGTTGTTATCCTTTGCTTTACAGAAGCTTTGCAGTTTATGAGGTCCCATTTGTCAATTGTTGATTTTACAGTATAAGCCATAGGTTTACTGTTCAGGGATTTTTTTCCCTGTGTCAGTGTGTTCAATGTTCTTTCCCACTTTCTCTTCTATTAAATTCATTGTATCTCATTTTATATTAAGGTTCTTGATCCACTTGGAGTTGAGCTTTGTACTAGGAGATAAGAATGTGTCAATATTTGGATTCTTCTATATGCAAACTGCCAGTTGAACCAGTAACATTTGTTGAAAATGCGTTTTTACTATTGGATAGTTTTGGCTCCTTTGTCAAAGATCAAGTAACCAAAGGTGTATGGGTTCATTTCTGGGTTTTAATTTTATTCCATTGATCTACCTGCCTGTCTCTGTACAAAAACCATTTGGTTTTTCACACTATTGCTCTGTATGAGTGCTTGAGGTCAGGGATGGTGATTTTTGCTATCCTCGATTTTTTTTGTTTTTTTTTTTTAAGATAAATTTCAGAATTTCTCTTTCTATCTCTGTGAAGAATTGAGTTGGAATTTTGATGGGGGTTCGTTGAATCTGTAGTTTGCTTTTGGTAAGATGACAAATTTTACTTTGTTTATCCTGCTGACCCATGAGCATGGGAGATCTTTCCATCTTCTGAGGTCTTCATTGTCTTTTCTTGTCATACAAATTTTTCACTTGCTTGGTTAGAGTCATACCAATATATTTCATATTATTTGTGACTATTGTAAATGATGTCTTTCCTCTTATTTCTTTCTCAGCCCATTTATTCTTTGTGTACAGGAAAAGCTACGCATTTGTTTAATTTTATATCCATCCAAATTGCTGAAGTTGTTTATCAGCTGTAGGAGTTCTCTCCTGAATTTTTTTTTGGGGGTCTCTTATGTATACTATCATATCATTTGCAAATTGTATGTCTTGGTTTCCTCCTTTCTAATTTGTGTCCCTTGGAACTCTTTTGTTGTCTAATTGCTCTAGCTAGAACTTCAAGTGCTATACTGAATAGATCTGTAGAGAGTGGGTAGCCTTGTCTTGCCCCTGAGTTTAGTGGGTTGGCTCCAAGTTTCTTTCCATTTAGTTTCCATTTAGTTTGCCAGAGCCTGTCAGATCCAGAGGCAGATGCTTGCAGTCAACCATTGTAGTGAGTACTCCTTCCCCAACAGAGGAGTTAGAGAAAGGACTGAAGGAGCCAAAGGGATTTTTTAACTTCATAGGAAGAACAACAATATCAACCAACCAGAACCCTCAGAGCTTCCATGGACTAAACCATCAACCAAAGAGTACACATGGAGGGTCACATGGCTCCAGCCACATATGTAACAGACAATGGCTATGTTGGGTGTCAATGGGAGGAGAGGCCTTTGGTCTTGTGAAGGCTGGATGCCCCAGTGTAGGATAATGCCATGACAAGGAGATGGGAGTGGGTAGATGAGGGAAAACTTTCATAGAATCATGGGTAGGGGCTATGGGATA
This sequence comes from Grammomys surdaster, assembly GCF_004785775.1. Lineage (NCBI taxonomy): Eukaryota > Metazoa > Chordata > Mammalia > Rodentia > Muridae > Grammomys > Grammomys surdaster. Next base: position 13,976 of record NW_021607207.1, on the reverse strand, counting down.
GTGGGTTCCTGGCGGGGGGAGGGTGGAACCGGGAAAGGGAATAACATTTAAAAGATAAATACAGAAAATATCCAATTTTTAATAAAAAAAGAATTGCTACTTCAGCTTGTTTCTTGGTATCATTTTCTCTGAAATTTTTTTCTAGCCTTTTATTTTGTGGTAGTGTCTGTCTTTGTCACAGAGGTGTGTTTTCTGTATGCAACAAAATACTGGGTTCTGTTTTCATGTCCAGCCTGTTAGTCTATGTCTTTTTATTTGTGAATTGAGTCCATTGATGTTGAGAGATATTAAGACCAATGATTGTTGCTTCCTGGTTTTTTGTTGTTGTTGTTGTTAGAAGTGGAATTATGCTTTTGCGGTTCTCTTCTTTTGAGTTTATTGTGAGATTAGTTTTTTGCTTTTTGTTGGCTGTAGTTTCCCACCTTGTGTTAATTTTTTTCTTTTATTATCTTCTATAGGGATGGATCGGTGGAAAAATAATTTTTGAGTTGGTTTTGTCATGGAAACTCCTGGTTTCTCTTTCTTTGGTTACTGAGAGCTTTGCTGGGTATTGTAGCCTGAGTTCGCATTTTTGTTCTCATAGAGTTTGAATGACATTTTCCCAAGGTTTTCTGACTTTTAGAGTCTTTATTGAGAAGTCTGGTGTAATTCTGAAGGGTCTTCCTAATATGTTACTTGACATTTTTCCCTTACCACTTTCAATATTCTTTCGTTATTTGTGCATTTGGTGTTTTAATTATTATGTGACAGTAGGAATTTTTTAATAGCCCCATCTGTTTGGTGTTCTGTAGGCTTCTTATATGTTTATGGGCATTCCTATTTTTTAGGTTGCAGAAGTTTTCTTCTATAATATTATTGAAGAAGTTTGCTGGCCCTTTGATCTAGGAATCTTTACTCTCTACCATACCTATGATTCTTAGGTTCAGTTTTTGCAGTGTGTCCTGTATTTCTTGAATGTTTGGAGTTAAGAGCATTTAGCTCTTTGTATTATCTATGACTGTTGTATCAATTTCTTCTGTGGTATCTTCAATTTTTAAGATTCTCTTTAGTCTCTTGTATTCTTTTGGTGATGATTGCATGTTTGACTTCTGATTTCTTTCTTATATTTTCCATCTCCAGTGTTGTCTGCCTTTGCCATTTCTTTAATATTTCTGCTTCCATTTTTAGATACTGGATGGTTTTGTTCAATTCCTTTACTTGTTTGATTGTGTTTTCCTGTATTTCTTTAAGAGACTTATACATTTCCTCTTTAAAGGCTTCTACTTATTTTCCTGTGCACTCCTGTATTTCATTTTTGTTCTTTTTAATTGGATATTTTATTTATTTACATTTCAGATGTTGTCCCCTTTCTCCATCCACCATTAAACACTCACATCCCATCCCTCCCCCTCCTTTTTGCTTTTATATAATTTTAATTACATGCAAGTATTAAGGTCATTTCTAGGTTGAGGAACTAGCAATGCAATAGATGCAAATAGTCAAGGAACAAGCAGGACAATAAACACAAATAGTCAAAGAACAAGCAAGGAAATAAAGTTTCATGATAATTCCTGTGATCACTATTTCTACGGGCCTATCAGGAAGACCAAAATATCTGAGCCTATATCCCTGTCCTAGCCCAAAGTCATTTTCATGTCTGAAGCCTACTTCCTTGTTCTAGCCTATGATTTAGATGCCTGCCTGGAATTACTTTTTTGTTGTAGCCTAGGATTTAGTCCTGCCTGAAATTGCTTCCTTGTTTTAGCCTAATGTCAGATGTCTGCCTGAAGCCCATTTCATTGTCCTTGGCCAATGTCAGATTCTTGCCAAGCAGCCCATTTCTTCGTCCTTGGCCAATGTCAGATTCTTGCCAAGCAAACCAAATGCTCTCCATATCTCCCCCTTTTTTTATTTCATAAACAAGACTGAGCCTGCCTTAGGTCATTCTGCCAAGAATGCTTTCCTTACCCATCGTGGAATATGCATTATCAAAAACAATGCACTTCTGCTTAGGTTAGTAAGTCTCTGTGCAGAATTTTACCTGTCCTTGGCTTGCCAGCCTGTTAAATTTACAACTCTGTCTAGGGGTTCATTTCCAGTTTAACATCATGTACTTTGGCTACCAACGTGTTGATGTTGTTAAAGACAAGCTTTAACGTAACAGGCAGGAATAAAAGTATTCCCAGGATAACAAGCACTAGCTAAATATGCCATTCTTGATGCTTGACACAAATTGGAATACTGACCTCAAGCCATGGATAATTTTATCAGCATTATCTGCAGCATCAAAGTTCAGCAGAGTAGCATTTTTAAAATTCTTAATCTCATTATGCAAAGTTAAAACATCCAGAGAGGTGTTAGAATTATGTCAAATGCCCTGCATGTGTCTTTAAACATCTTTTCTAAGTATAATGTCTATCATTGTAAATTTTAGAAGTAACACAAATCCATTGGTATTTGTCATGACACTCGAGATGGCTCCTTACTCTTAAATTCTGAACATCATTCCAATAATTTGAATAGTATAAAGAGCATCAATCCATTGTTCCAAATGCCTATCTAAATCCTCTTGTATACTCAACACATTAGTAACACTTTTTTTTTTTTGCTAAATGATCAACAAAAGTAGCTGTCTTAACATCTTGTGTCAAAGCAATTGCAGAAAGAGAGGTGCTAGCAAATAATGTAATTGATGCTGTTATACCAGCAATAATCAAGCCTACTACCCTTTTGCTTCTCCTTAAAGCCTAACTTACTTCTTTCAGTACTTGCAACCTTTTTTTCAGAAAACCAAGCTTCTGTAGTACTCAGGACAATAAGACCAAAACTGGTTAATATACCCCCATAATAGACATGCCAGGTTTCAACACACTAACACAATTAGAAAATGTACAATCAATGTAACTTATAATAAATAGAAGAAACAAAAGTAATTTTTTTCTTTGATATTTTATTTATTTACATTTCAGATGTCATCCCCTTTTCCCATTTCCCCTACCTAGAACCCCTCTATCCCATTTTCCCTCCTCCTTTTTGCTTTTATACCATTTAAATTACATGAAGTATTAAGGTCAGTTTTAGGTCAAGGGACTAGCAATACAATAGATGCAAATAGTCAAAGAACAAGCAAGACAATAAACATAAATAGTCACAGAACAAACAAGGCAATAATCAAAATTCTGTGAACACTCCTGTGATTTTAACTCGACAATTAAAACAGTCTTAACACATGCATGAACACTTTTTGAAATCCCGATCTTATGCCAACTTTATCTCTTGCTGAAATAACATAGTAGAGAACTTTAGCTACCTTCCAATTATGTCTCTGAAAATGTCCAGATCCAGCCTTCCAAATGAAGACTGTTAATTCAAATATGGGATTGATTTCTAGACTAGTACATGACTGAAACTGAATAATTGGTTACATTTAGGAAAAATATAAGTGTCATTATAACTTCTCTTTTTGATTCTCTGTCCCACAAGGTCTAAAAATTTGAGGCAAGGCAATTTGTCCCATCTGGGATATAGGGAAGCACAGGTGAGTCAGGAACATATGTCCAATACAGATTCCCAATTACCATTGTCAGGGCACTCAGCAAGCTCACAGGTCAGCATTATTCTTTGTCCCATCATCAGCATTTCTTACAAATCACTCTAGCATCCACTTTGCTCCTTTGGCATCCTTTGGCAACAATCACTAATCCTTACTATCTGTTAACATCCCTGGATCAATTCCCCAACAAAAAGACATAGACTAACAGACTGGATATGTAAACAGGACCCATTAAGGGTAAGAAAATTAACAGAATGAGATGATTCAAAAATATAAGACCATTTGGAATACCAAATACCAACCTCCCAATTAGACTAGAACCAAGCAAACCATGCAATCTCACAAGATGCTTGTTTGGGCAAACTCCTCGCAGGCCTTTTTTTAGAGCAAAGGGGCCCCTATGACCAAGGACCTCCTTACTCAGAGTTCAACAGCCAAAATCCAAATATAGGAGCATGGCCTGTGAACAGGTTGCCATCCAGGAACAACCTGAGAGGACAAGAACATCCCTTTCAATCTCAGGGACACAACATATAAAACCCAGAATAGCACTACCCATCATACTATCCAGCAACACCACCAAAGTGGTTAAATGGCTGTTGGACAGACGTAGTGAAATTAATGTATATACCCCAGATGAAGGACAAATTCTGAATACAGGTAAAATTAAAGGCTACACAGAAGTAGAGGGAGTTGGAGGCAGAGTCAGAACCCCTATAACTAGATCAATATTACAAGTATAAGAATTACAAGCTAGATTTTGCTCTGTGCAGTGCCCCAGAAAATATTATAGGACTGCCTACAATACATAAATTATTTCCAAAATTTTTAGGTTATAAGAGAATACCATTGATATTATTGGCTACAGTTAAAATTCCACAGATAGAATTACCTAAAATACCACTCTCCTTTACACCACAATATCCTATAAAAGGAGAGATGGAAGAAGTGAAGGACACCATGCAAACATTATTAAAAGAAGGTATTATAGAACCAACACAAAACTTGAATTATAATAGCCCCCATTTGGCCAATTAAAAAAACCTGAATTGCAAATGGAGATTTACAGTAGACTATAGGAACATAAACAAACTTTCAGAACAGATGCCTGGACAATTGCCTGATGTAGAAGATATATTTCTGTGAATTAGACAGGTGGCACCCAAATGGTTAGCCACAATAGATCTAACAGAAATGTTCTTTGTCATTCCCCTACACCACAACTCTAGGAAAATCACCACATTTTCATCAGAAGTAAAACAATATCAATTCACTAGAGTTCCATGAGGATACAAAAGCAGCCCAATTATAGCACATAATGCATTAAGATGGGCTTTAGATTTATTCCACACACTAGAAAAAGTAATAATAGCTTCATACATCGATGACCTTCTTCTGATATCAAATAATAAACAAATACTACATAAAACAGTACCAGACTTAATTACACACCTAACAAATGAAGGATGGACCATTAAGGACAAAGTAAAAACACCAGAGGCAGAAGAAGTTGAATTCCTCAGAGTACAATAGTCAACTAGAGGATCATCTGTTCCCCCAGAGGTAATTAACAAACTGAAAAATCTACCAAGATATCTGAATTAAACAGAAACCCAACATTTAATAGGTTTATTTGGGTATTGGAGACAACATATAACATACCTGCAATTGTTGCTCCAACCATTATATGCGTAGTGAAAAAAGCATCTGATTTCACCTGACAATCACCCCAGGAGGAAGCAGTAAAAATTATATTAGAATATGTATAACAGGTCAGTCAGACGCGGCAGTTGCGGAGTGACACTTGGAGCAGACCTGGCCTTATTGCTGGGAGCGTCCCAGCTGCAAGGATTATTAACGGGAGGGAACAGCAATAGGAGTACAGAAAGCCTCACATTGAAATCTGAAGGCAAGGATGGAGAGGAGGAAAGCCTGCAAACTGCCTTCAAGAAGTTAAGAGTGCATGCATCAGGGTCCATCATCTCTCTGTCTGTTGGAGAAGGCACAAGTGTCAGAGCATCAGTCAGAACAGCAGCAGATGATCCCAAACCGAAAACCATGTGTGCATCTAAAGACGGTTGGCATGGGTCTACAAGGAAGTCTTCACAAGGGGCAGTAAGAACTCAGCATCGTAGATGTTCTAAGTCTCCTGTTCTTCATCCTCCCAAGTTCATACATTGCAGTACAACATCGTCTCCTTCCAGCAGCCAGCTGAAGCACAGAAGCCAGACTGAGCCACCTGGGTGTGGACGGGAAATTTCAACACCCAAAGAGTTCAATGCAGGAGAAAACTTTACTTCTCTTGATATTAATCACACAGGAGCAGCCATCAAGCCTCTGAGAAGTTCAGTTCTGAGGCTGCCATCAGAGAGTAAAGCAGGAGAGCTCTCTGATGCTACCTACCCAAGTCTCTCAAGAAAGTCTTACGGCCAACGATCTCTCTGACTTTCGATCTGTTTCCAAGCTAAGCCAGGGCAAGCCGTGTGTGTGTGTGTGCGTGTGTGTGTGTGTGTGTGTGTGTGTGTGTGTGTGTGTGTGTGTGTGTGTAGGAAAGGAGTGCCAGTGTAAGAAGTGGCATGATATGGAAGTATATTCCTTTTCAGTTCTGCAGAATGTCCCTCCTTTGGGCCCAGAACGAAGATCACTTGAGGACTACTCTCAGTCACTGCATACCAGAACTCTGTCTGTCTCTCCTCGATCCTGTTCCGAGCAAGCTCGTGTCTATGTGTATGATGTGACCACTGAGGACCTAGCAGGCTACACGGAATATTACTTGTATATCCCTAAGAAAATGTCCCACATGGCAGAGTTGATGTACACCCGATAAAAAGAAGCTCATTCGTGTGCTTTAAACCAATGAAAAATTGTCAGAGGGTTAGTTAACGGCAGACCCAGTGGCCACTCTGTGAGAAGACATCTCTTTCTGCTCACTGTGCTTGCAATAAAAACTATTCTTGGCATCTCAGTTAATCTTCATTCTGTCAGTTTACTGAGTTCTTATGTACCTGTCAAGACAAGCAGGTCAAAGAAAATCTCTCCTAAAAATGTTCTGAGAGCTGAAGACTGGAGACTGGCAGCAGTGGGGACATGGTGAAGTTTTGAGGGAGCCATTAACCTTACTGTCACTAAATAAACCCCTGCTGGTGCTGTTAAAAAAAAGAATATGTAGAACAACTTAGTAATTTAATTTATATTAATGCAGTGACAATAGATATCCTCTTTATAAAGGGATATGGCAATTGAAATATATTTGTCAAACAACCAAGATTAAACCAATTGGCTTCTATTGAAAATGCTTCCCTCGGTCAGATGCCAAGTAGTCACTTTTGGAAAAAATAATGTGGACTGATTATGAAGCACTCTGCATGTGCCACAGTATCCTAAGACAGAACCCTCTGGTACGTTGATCCACCGTTCCTGTTCTCGAATGGGTAAAGGCACCAGAAGCGGCATGGGCAGGGCTGCCAATGTAAGGAAAGATATTATAATTGAAATGGTACTTCTCGCAGTTCCTTTGAGGAGCAAACCTGACTGCACAGGGAACAGTACAAATGGAGTCAGAGCACACACTGGCATCAATTAACAAAAGCCAGGTACCAATTACACTCAACACCTCCTCTCCCCAGAAACAGGCACCCATAGGAACATGGGGGTCAGGTCAATACTCCCCCTCACTGGTTAATGCCTGGTTTATTGATGGCTCAGCCACCACAAAAATAATGTGGTGTGCTGGAAAGCAGTAGCTTTCTGGCTGGAAGATGGAATGGTAATAGTAGAAAAAGGAAAGAGCAAATCAGCACAACATGTGGAATTGATAGCAGCCTTAATGTCAGCCAGATAGTCCCATAAAGATGGAAAGGACTTACACCTTTTTATAGACTCTTGGTGCTTGGCCAGTGGAATAGCAATTTGGTCAGGAAAATGGAGAGTAACAGAATTGAAGATTAATGGAAAAGATTTATGCCCTAAGGAAGCTTGACCAGAAATAGCACAGATCTGTAAGGACATTAAGATAAAGGTATACCATGTAAATGCTCATCAAAATAAAGACAACCTACAGACTAAATATAATAACAAAGCAGATAAACTAGCAAGCTTAACAATAAAACTCAAAGCATATTACAAAGCTGAACAGACAGGACCTACAAAACTTAAAATTAAAAGAAAGTGGATTAAGTCTACTCCACACAGACAGAGACTACAAGAGAAGAAATAGAACAGATACACAAATTCCTTGAACATGCAGGAAACCATGGAACATACCAGTGGTTCACTCAAAGGAATATAGCCATAACATGGAGTAAAATTAAGAATGCCATACAGAAATTTGAAGGATGTCCTTCAACCAAAACCAGATTTAAACATAATTACCATGGAAAAGGCATTCATAGACTACACTTAAATCATACATTTCAAATTGATTTTTATAGGATCATTAAATGAGTTTAAGGAACAGTACACATGCACAATAATACAGATACGCACAGGATTCGGTATGGCTAATTCAGGATCCAAACCAGACCAAAATTTAACAATATTTACCTTATGGTCATGAATATCAGCCTATGGAATACCTTGACTAATACAAACTGATCAAGGAACCCGCTTTATTGGTAAAATCACACAGAGACTGGTAAAACTTTGACATAATGTGAGAATTCCACTAAGCATATAACCCAACAGCAGCAGGCAGTATTGAAAGATTTAATGGGTTACTTAAATTAAAATTAACAGCACATAAAGATAACCCACTTTCTGAAGCCCTAGCAAAAGCTACCTTTGAACTAAATAGAAGACCCAGAATCAACAGATGATCTCCAATCGAGGAAGTCCTTAGCATTCAAACAGATATACATAATCCAGATGAAAAAACCAGAAATATAATCAAACGCTATGCTTGCATTTGTAGGCATGCAAGCACAAGAACAAATTGACTCAGACAGAGATTGTAGCACATGGCACTGGAAACACTGTGCGGACCATAATCAGCAAGAGAGGACTACAATTAACCAAACTGGAAGACTTAGCATCATGCTAACAGGCAATGTGTGTATATGTGTGAAAGAGAACAGTGATACATACAGTGATCTTTATTATTGTCTTTCTGGGAATTATTTCAGTCATGGACCTTGGGGTGCATTTCTGTGACAAAATACCATTTGCTGGTTGACAGTTGGGTAACAACAGAATCCGCTGCTAAAATAATATTGCTGTTACTAATCCTTTGCTCATTGATTACTAGATTATTGGCTATTTGCTTTTTGGAGCAGTTGGAGAAGTAGTGCTATGTATGTCACTAACCACATGTCACCCATTGGCTATGCTTTTCATGCTTTATGGTATATTATCATTTTTAGTGTTAAATATATATGGTATACATGGGAGTAAGTGTGTGCCTACCACAACCATCACCCCCAAACCACAAATTCCATGGCCCACCTATAGACCTAAAGTTCTAGACCTACTATACAAAAGACCAAGATGGTGGACAGATGATAGGATATAGGCAACATAGTAAGAATAGATAGCTTCTGGACCAAGTATGCTTACTGTTTATATTATCTGTGGTACCAGGGCTTAATACCATAAATAATTCTATATACATACCACTTGAAGATACCATTAAATTAGGAGCTAACTCATATGTCTATCCACACTTACCAGACATAAAGATGCAACATATATCCTTCCCCATGTCAAGATTAACAACCATAATACAAGACATGGGGATTACAACTTTATACTATGCACACCAACACCAAAATAGCAACATGCAGATGGCTGTATGAATCTTTGTGAACACACTGAAGCATTCTTTAAGTTAACTGCTGGATGCTACATAATGATGAACTGCTCACAGGCCACAGTAGATAATACTACAATTACAACTACACTGACCTTGGAGGAAAAACATTAGTTGGACTCCGATGGCCTATTTGAATTTGATTTGGAAATGGAACATTACAATAATATCATTGAAAAGTTGAATGAAAATTTTAGAGATTACCACATATAATGTGAAACAATTAGCATCATTTTCTGGATGCCAAAATCAAGAAAGGAAGCATCATCCTGGGTAACTCTCAGAGTGAAGAACATAACTTGGTTGGCCTATTGGAAGCCAACACCATAATCAATAAGAATGGGAATAAACAGATAACCAAATGCAGCCTGTGGGACACTTTCAGCAGACTAGCATTCCTAGACTTTGTATACACTCTGGTATACTCATGGAGGCACTGGGTTAAAGAAGCAATCTGTTTTCTTATGTGTTTGATTACCTTCTTTGTGCTATTAAAAGTATTTTTGGTGTGTTTCAGAAGCAGTTATGGAACATACACCAAAAAGAAGACCCTCACACAGGAGGTCAAGAAACAATGGCTCTGGATGGAAATATAACCTCAGTAGCATAGCAAGAGCTAATGTATTCTTCAGCAAACAATTCTTTGATAACGCATCATCATTTGGAATTTTGTTTGATAGATTAACTAGGAGGAAACTCTGTGAACCAGAAAATTGCATGTTTTGTGTAAGACCTTATGCTATATGTTTTTTAAGGCCTGAAATGGAGGATAAATTACTTTGTTTCACCATTGTTGTTATCATAATCCTGCATCAAGGAACATGCACTCAGACCCCATCAGGGCAAGCCAAATCTTATTGAGTTGCCTCATGGCCTGGTATATCAGCAAAGGGAGTCACTTTTTTGTACCACACATGCTACAACATGTTGGAGCATGCACCCCACTCCACATATAAAATGTTGGAGGGAGACTGGTATGGGAATGACCCCACAAAATCACACAGTCCAGAACTCTTAGAGGCTTATTGCCTGAGAATAATATTGAAACCAATTTTAAAAGAGTGTTTCTTCCAATGGAATGCATATCGTACATGGAAAAGTTATTATAAAAAAAACATTATGCAGTGTATATGAACCCCACTTTGCAAACCTTATGCAGCCTTTGGGAACATCATGACCTATAGCTCTGGTCTTCCTGAGGCTCTAGGGGATGGACTGTAAGGAATAAAACTCGCCATTATGGATAGAAAAAACTGTGGCTGTGGAAGCCAGGCCTGAAGGTTAGTGTAATGGCTAGATAAGCCGTGCACCCAATGGAGCAGTATGTCCTCAATGGTAATTGGCTGAGAGGTAATTATGGTAACTGAGCCCAAGGTGTCTGTATGTGAGCAACAAATACTTTCACCTCAATTCTGATTGCTTCAAATTAGTTTAAAGACTCCTGATCTGGCCCACACAAATTTGCTCATTCCAGGGAGCCCCATGGAGATGTCTTCGTGCTGAGACGAGCCCTGCCCACCCATTCCAGATCAATTCTCCCTGGAACCCAAATTGTAGATTGACACACATTCCCAACCTTACCTAGGGCGTAAACATCGGGCCAGGCTGGAGGTTAGTGTAGAGTGTGTGTGTGTGAAAGAATGCGATCGCATTTCGCTATTTGTTTGTCTATTGTTATTTATAAATAAATAAGGTAATGAGACCTTTGCTCCAGGTTTGAGACTCTTTTAATTGCCCCTGTTCGTGGATGTGATTTGTATTTTGAGACAGTTCTCAAAAATGCAAATGGATGTTAGAGACAAAATATCTTTAGCCCCTGGAATTGTGTAGATTACCTTATGTTTCAGTGTCATTAGAAATAGGTGAGGCATCTTAAAGGACACACTTTTTTTTTCAAAAGGCAATGTGAATAAAAAGTTCTTGCTGTTTGATAGATTGTTTTGTGGGCCTTATTTCTCCAAGAGTAGTAGCAAGTAGTGTTGTACTAATAACAAAAGGAGCAAGACGATTTGTAAATACCAACAGAAAAAGTATAGACATTATAATAGTGATAGTAAATTCACAAACACTTAAACACTAGTTATTGAAAAGCACTGCCAAATGTCATCAGTAAGAATAAAATTAATAAGGAAAGAAAGATATATGTTTCAAATAAAATCTATGAAGCTCACATTTAAAAGAAACTATAAAACTACATAAACCATCAAAATTATCCAGTCAGATTTAAACTCAATACATCATTTAGACTGAATTTTTATTTTATAGACCAAATAAATCAGGCACAGAGAGGTTAAATAATTTTGCTTGTTTTTGTGTGACTCTTATCAGTGGGAATGGGCTTATCTCTGATGCTTTTCCATGCTCTCACAGAGTGAGGCAACACAATCAAGAATGCATCATACAAGCTATGTCGCCACTCACATATAAGTTATATCTTCCATTCTTTAGTTTTGTAAGCTTAATATATCTGTCATTTCATCACGATTCTGGAGTTAGGTAGTACTACTGAAAAGTCTTAAGAACGGTAGGACACTAAAGCTTATGGGAAGTGAAAGTAGACTCATGAAGTATTAACGAAAAGAAATCAATCAGATTGAGTGTCAAGGCTACTGGTAAAATAAAGAAGTTGAAAATGAAGCAGGATTAATGAAAACTGTGGTGTATAAAAGCCATTTGTAAGTCTACTATCTTCTAAACCCAAACAAGAATTACAATTGAAATACTCCATATAACCTGGTAACATTGATCCTGGAACCAATGAGATATTAAATAGGAATCCAGTACCAAGAGTGTCAGAGAAGCCCTATAGACCTGTATAAGCACACTTCCTTTCCTTTCTACTTTGTTGCCCTCTATACTTAGACAGTGAGATCTGATTGCGTAATCTGCCATATACTAGGATTCCACATTGAGAAAATAACCTGAGATTGAGAAGAAAACCTTCTGTCTCTTGGTAGCTCTCCAAGTGCTACAAGTTTCTGTGTAAGCAGACCAAGGGAAAATCTTGAACAATTCTAGTCTGCAATTAACTTGACAACTATAATGTTAACCCATTAGAAATTATGTGCCCTAGTAAGTAATGGCAGCATGGTTATGTATGTAACATACTCTCTTCTGACTGGGATTGAGGTAGCCTCCATAGATAGCAACACATGGTAGTGTCAAACTTCTGGTTAAAACTGATGCCTTGGGATGTCATGGACACCATAAAGAAAACTAAAGGAATTGATTAGTTAATAGACAGAATGTGATACTGCCTTTCCAACAGCTGTGTTTATAACCTCAGAAACTGGCCACTCTCAACACTGGTTAGAGATGTATGTCTTTGTCATGAATGGCAGAATATCATTGCTAAACATAGTTATACACACATGAGTGTACATGCTTACACACACACACACACACACACACACACACACAACCTTTATTTTTAAATATGTCTTAGGCAACACAATATAATAACTGGGGAATTGTTTACCCTTCATGTTGTTAGAATCTACCTTCTCATCAATAACCCCATATTACCACTTACTATTTACTATGTTCCATCTTGGCTGCCCTTAACACAATTGTACAGCCTTCTGGGACATTTTCTTTTGGCCCTAGCCCATGGCATTTCCCCTTCTTCCTCTTCCACATTCTTCTCTATCCCATGGCTACTTGTTTCTCTCTCCTTTCTATTCCTGTGATCCCAAGCATGGGAAACCTAAACTCTACCTATGTCTTTTCTCTCTAGATACTAGCTGCTGGCATCTTTGTTTACCAGTCAGGATTAACTGGATTCAAGGTTCTTCAGTGTCTTACTTAAAGACTATCATGTAAACAGGTTTGAGGAATCAAAATTAGTATTAGAATAAAAGAAACTTTAGGCCGAGCCAATACACCTCTACCACTTAGGAAGGTCTATGTTATCTTTTTTCCCCTTTTAAGCCCATCACGCTCTATATGTGCTATAAAAATACTCTCACATGGGATGTTTTGTCCTGCATTTGGTATGTATATCCTACCACAGGTAACAGTGACATAGATTTCTGTCTAATGATACTGAGTTTTGCCAAGATGAACAGAATGGATGTTATGACATTCTTTTTGGCAGCAAAAATTGATAAAACTTCTTTGAAAAAAAGTCTAGTAATATAACTTGAAATGCAAACCTTGTTCTCTGCAGGAACATTGATGAAAGCAATGCCTGACAGGTATGCATGAAAGCAAATGGTGCACATCCACTGTTGTGACTCTCAGTGATATAAAGCTGAATTTAAAATCAGGAAATAAAAGAATGAATGTTTTTCACATTTTTATGGAAAACATAAAATATTCTTAACATCACATAAACTCAGATAAATTGATATTAAGATCAATACTTTATTTTTCCTTTATTTGATTAAAATCATTTTTGTATATTATGTTTTGTTAATGTTTCTTCCTCTCCTTCTGCTCCTAAATACACCACCACTCAGCTCCACACTGTTTATCTTGCAAAAAATCCTGCAAAAACACAGAAATGAAAACAAAAACAAGTAAACACCCACCATGACAAAAATACGAACCAAAGCAAAGAAAATAGTCTATAGACAAAAAAAATTGTTTTGTCTTGGAAACATCCAATAAGACAAAACCAGAATGACCCAAAGGACAGCA
>NW_021607206.1:0-1244 GCF_004785775.1 Grammomys surdaster | reverse complement strand
TTTTTTTTTTTTTTTTTGGTTTTTCGAGACAGGGTTTCTCTGTGTAGTCCTGCCTGTCCTGGAACTCACTCTGTAGACCAGGCTGGCCTCGAACTCAGAAATCCACCTGCCTCTGCCTCCCAAGGGCTGGGATTAAAGACATGCACCACCACTGCCCAGCCAGAAAGAACTTTTTAAAATATACTATTTAGAGAGAAAGAAAGCATTGAAAATTTAATGTTAAAGCCAAAGAATGTGCTAGAAGAGAGGATACAAACATTAAGGAGATTTACATCATTAAGGAGAGGCCTGGAGAGGGTTGGAGAGATGGCTCAGTAGTTAAGAGCACTGACTGCTCTTCCAGAGGGCCTAAGTTCAATTCCCAGGAACCACATGGTGGCTCACAACCAACTGCAATGGAATCTGATGCCATCTTCTGGTGTGTTTGAGGTCAGCAAGTGTACTCACAGGCACATAATATATAAAATAAATATTTAGGAAAAAAAAAAAGAAGAGGCTTGATGTACCCTGTAACAAAGGGAAGAGCCTACCCTGCTAATCTTCCAATAAGTGAAAAGAAAATGCTTAGAGTTTGTGTCCCTAGAAAGCAACAACAAACAAAAGGTGTGGCTAATGTGATACAAAAGGGTGAGAGTCCATCCCAAGCTAGTACCCACACTTGGCAGTGCTGTCCCCAAGACACAGGCTTTGGAGACATGAAGAATGCAGGAGTGAATGAGTAATGGATTCATCCTGCTTGGCTTCAGAGAGCTGCGAGAGCCCAACCAGCACATGGCAGGGAAATCCCTCATAGGTCAAGAGGCTGTGAGATGCTACGCAAGTGAAGCCTGGGTTACCATGGAGACTCGAAGATATAGCAGATGCCGGAACCATCTATCATGGAGAGCTGCAGACAGGTACTGGAACCAGCCCAAGAGAGAGATGTATGGTGCAGGCAGTAAAGTGAGAAGGGCAGACCCATCTAAGACCTTTGAAACTAAAGTCTCAGACATTAGGCATGTCCAAGAATTGGTGTCTGCCCAGATAGGTTTCAGTCTTGCTTTGGCCCAGTACTTTCTTATGTCCCCGTTCCTCTCTTTTGGAAAGATACTGTATATTCTATGACATTGTATATAAGAGTATGAAATTTGCTTTTTTATTTTAATGAGTTACAATTAAGAAACTGCCTTGAGCCTAAGAAAAGACTCTGGACCTTTTAAGAGTCTGAGTCTGAAAGTCTATGGGAACTTTTGATGTTGTACTTA
>NW_021607205.1:0-1067 GCF_004785775.1 Grammomys surdaster | reverse complement strand
CATTTAACAGATAAATACATCTTTAAAACATAAGAATGGGAGTGACTAAGAAAGACATGAAAAAGTGAATCTATTGTCCAAATATGTGCCCACAGATGTACACATAGTCCTGCCCACTCCCATGTATGCAGAGATCCTTGACAAGGAAGGGGAAGGCAGGCTTCTACAGAGAAGTAACTCCAAATGCTGACACTGCCTCAGGAGCCCCCCTGCACACCAATGTCTGGTGCAATTTTCAGTGTCTTGATCTTGCATCTAGCCCCATCTGTATGACTTCATGAGCCCAAAAGCTGTGTCATGTCCAGAGGACAGCAGTTCACAGCTCTCCTCCCCATTTTCTGTTCTCTAAGGGTAGATGGAGTTGATTCAGATGATATCTCACCTTTGAACAAATTGAAAAGTCCTGTTCCATTGAAAACACCCACATTCATGTGACTCACAGGTGCTCTTCACTAAAGTTCCACAGAGTTTGATGTCCTCTTCTGGCCTCCAAGAAAACTTGCACACACACATAAACATATATAAAAAAATGAAATGTATTTTTTTCTCAAATCAAGTAGGTGCCTACAGAGGAAAGCAACGACCATGATTGACACCTGTGCATACACATGAACACACAGAGTTGAGAAAGACAGCTAAAATTACAAGTATCAAGTGAATAGCTGCTGACACAGTTCTGAAATCTGAAGGAATGGAGGATGACTAAAGATGAACCCTTAATGTCTATGGCACAGCACCTCATTGTGACAGCCACTCAGAAGAACTAGTGTAGAATGCACATGTTAGGTTCCAGTTGAGAGCATCTTTGCCTGCCTCTCTCTGCGGCTTGTCTGTACTTCTCAGGCGAAAAGAGCTTGACATCACAGACAACTTGGGGCATAAACTAAGCGGAGTCTTGTCTTAAACCCCTCTGTAGTTTAGACAGCTGAGGCAATTAAACTGACTTATTAATTCTTCCTCTCTGTTGCAGAAAGCACAAAGACTACTCCAGGAACAGACAGTGGAGCAATCCCGAAAGATGTTGAATCAGAAGAGAAACAGACATCAGGTTTGCAGGCGTGGTGGGG